>NW_027326132.1:0-53715 GCF_048594095.1 Paramormyrops kingsleyae
TGGTGAGCCATGGAGAACATGTTGTTCTGTGGAAAAGTAGTACTTGTTCCCTAGTCCCTGATTGCTTAGCTGCCCTTTACAGGGTTACCAAATTTGGTCACCTGACTGGAGTGAGATTTTTAATTTGAGACAAGTCTGCAAACACATTTAAATTTGTGTATTAGTTTGTAAATAGTAGGGGTGTAACAATACATCGATTTGTATCGATATTTCGATTCAACGGCAAACGATCCGATGCATTGATGTAACCGCATAAATATCGATACATGCGTTTTTATTTTCTGGCCTGCTCCAGTATTGTTTTCATAATCCACTCCGACGTATACATGGTCTACACCTGGGCTGCCCAATACGTCGATCGCGATCTACTGGTCGATTGCAAAGGTAGTGTGGGTAGATTGTATGGCATAAAAAATAGAGGATGGATGATGCGTTCAACCGTGCCAGCTACTGCAACCTACCGAGTCGCCTAGTTAGCCTCCAATTTATTTCTACTAAACTTAAGAAAAGGTATAAAAATGAATGGGGGAGCTGGACCAAGTAAGAAGCCAAAAACTGACCACTTCCATATGGAATGGGAGGAGGACTGTTTTATTTCACCATGTCATATTCGAAGTGCATTTGACTCATCTGTCAGTGTACCATTGGTATTCCGAAGAAGGGAAATGTGGAGCGGCATTTTCGGACTGTTCATAAAAACTACGACATTAACTTCCCTCCGAAAAGCGAGCTGAGAAATAGAAAGGTGAAGGAACTTAAAATCCAAATTCCAATTCAAAAATACTTTATTTATCCCAAAGGGAAATGATTCATAATAATAATAATAATAATAATAATACTAGTAATAATAAATATTAAAGAATACTCAATATTTTTATACATAAATATATGTTTTATATTTTTATAGTAGGTAGATGTCATGACCTGCTCGTCCGATCCTCGTGTGTGCCACGCCCCCTCATTACCTACGCGTACTACCCCGATTGTGATCACCTGTTTCCTGTTATTTCGGCTGGTCTTGTGTATTTAGTCCGCATCTGAAGCCGTTTTCCCCAGATCCGTCATTGATGTTCATCGCCGTCTGCCCTGTCTTTCCCTAATAAAACCCCGTTTCCTGCATCCTCGCCTACCTGCCTCGTCCTTCCCCGCTTCCTGCCTGTTCGCCGACCAGCGATCATAACAGTAGATCATTCTGACTTGGTCATTTACAAGTAGCTCACAAGCTAGCATACCTTCAGAGTGTGTGTTTAATACAGCAGGTGACATTGGATGCTACGCTCAGAGCCCACAATCTCCTGAACATGTTGACCATTTAATTTTTTTTAAAAAAAAAACCTCTCAAAGAAGAATACTGACATACAGTCGAACCTCGGTACAATGTACCCCGTTTATAACGTCTACACGAATACAACATTCAAATTTCAATGTCCCGAATTCGCGTAATGCAGTATTCCGTTTGCCGGTATCGCTTAGAACGTATACCTTTACAGCGTAAACTTCGATATGAGGTATGATTTTCAGAGGAAAATAGGCAAACTGACCTTCGTTACAACGTACAGCCTCATCTTCCGAGCGCGCGCACAATTCAGAATCGGCTGTTGCCGGCCATCTACATCGCTTAGCAACGCCTAACTGTATGAACCTATCCTCACGAAGCATTCCACGCCGGCCGGACTCCTTGATTGCAGCCCCCGTTTTTTCATGGTTTTGCATGGTGTCATGCTGCCGCATATCAAGCAAGATGCCTGCTAAAAGGAAACTGATTTTGCTGACCGACAAGGTGGAAATAATTCAGAATTATCGTGGTTATTGGTGTAATTGTGTGACATATAGTGAAAGAAATTAACAAAAGACAGGTGTCTAACACATGTATCAAAATTTATTTCAGCCAATTGAATTATACAGGTGTATAATTTCGGTTTGACATTAGGTTACAGTAAGGCGATTTGAACGATAAGCTGGCAATGGATTTTGCGTTATGTCGGCTGTCTGTGAGTAACTGATATTAACCTAGTTTGAAGAATACAGTTCCTATTCAGAATAGGAACTATATTCTTCAAACTACACAAGCTGTATGTCATAGTGTCAACTTGAGGGTTTTTTTAATATACATTTTGTGTTCTATCATTCATTTTGACGGACTTGGTTACAACGTACTATGGTTATAACGTACAAATTCTTAATGTCCCCCGAGGTATGTTGTAACGAAGTTAGACTGTACTTGTTTCACCGCAGAAGTCAGTCATGTTGTGTTGATCTTCCTCATTCTACATGTCTGTCCATGCAATGTTTTTTATGACTTTATTGAACTTTATTTAACTTGTTATTGTTGTATCCCAGCATAGGGAGAGCAAGCAGGGAACGAGGAATCAGGGTCAGGCAGACGGAAATCCAACAAACGGGGGGGGGGGTTATTGCAAGCACAGCACACAACACGGGGAAAACTTCAATGACAGATCTGGGCGACAGACTGTGACGTGGACTTAAATACACAGGACTAGACGAAACAATAAGAAACAGCTGGGAACAATCGGGAATGCAAAGTTAATGAGGGGCGTAGCACACAAGAGGGTCATACGAGCAGGTCATGTCAGTTATGGACATACTTTTTGTTGCACTTTTGTATTTGTCTGGAGAAGACTTGATTCAAAATAAAAATTATTCACCATGTTAATCTACATCCAACCAAAGTTTTTATTTTTACCTTATTGCACTTTATTTTGCTTGATTTATGGGACATAATTATATTTGCCTTTTTTAATCCATTGAAATGTAAAGGATTGTGTGAAATTTCATCATTTTGACTACTATCCCCAGTATCGAACTGAATTGAATCGTATCGCATCGTATCATGGGAATTTCTGAGGTATCAAAAAAAAAATCGAACCGTTGGCTTACTGTATCGTATCGCGAGGAAAGCTGTGATTTACACCCCTAGTAAATAGTCTATAGGGATTGCAAACTAGCCCTACTGTCACGTCGCGTGCAGCACGGATCGGGGAATCAGGCGAACGGAAGCCAGGGATCGGGGAATACGGAGTTTAATGCCAAAACACAAAGCACACCACATAACGTCAATGACCGAACTGGGGATACAAACGGAAACGTGGACTAAATACACTGAACTGATGACAACAATCCAAAACAGCTGTAAAACACTGGGATTCCACATGAGGTTAACGAGGGGGCGTGGCACACATTAGGATCGGACGGAGTGGGGTGTGACACCTACACTTTTGATGTAGCTAATTTTAGGTAAATAATGGGATAATATTGAATTACCATAAGACTTCTTGCATGAGCGTGAGAGTCTGAAAGCATGACTGTCACACCAGATGCATGAAAGATGGCAACACTGCACATTCCCCTTGATGCATTTATGAAAAGCCACCTGCTAGAGTTCAGTCAACTTGTCCAGGTATTTCTGGCCACTTTCCAGACACAGTTTGTTTTAATACTGTGCCTGTTGGATGGGATTAGGAGACTGTTATGCTTGGAATTACAGTATACATCTTTGTGAACTGAAAAATAATATTGATTATGTCCGCCATCATAGTTAAAATTATCATGATTATTATTTAAGTCTGCAGCAAGAAGCCTGTGTTTTACGCCCCATGCTTCATGCTTCTCGGCTTCTCCACTCTTCACAGGATCTGTGCTCTGAAGTAATCTGTTTGTTCCACAAATGGAATATAGTACCTGAAACGTAGCAGTAATTCTTCAGCAAAATATATTTCCCTCTTTGATGGGAGGCCATCTTGAAAATGCACTTTCAAGTGATTGCCCAGTGGCCGAATGGATAAGGCACCACTCTCCAAGGCTGGGGGTTGTGAATTCAGTTCCCATCTGGGTCAGTCACCTTCTTCTTCTTCAGGGGTTGGTGTGTGTGGAAGGTGCTTGGTTTGAATTCCATGCTTGGCAGAGTAATCATATCAGCAATGTCCTTTATGCTCCAGAGGTGTGGGCTCTGCCCTCTAACCCAGTGTTTCCTAACCCAGTCCTCGGGAAACCCTGGACAGTCCACGTTTTTGCTCCCTCCCAGCTCCCATCCAATTAGGAACACTGAATACCTGGTACAGGTGCACTGTGAGCTGAGAGGAAGCAAAAACGTGGACTGTCCGGGGTTCCCTGAGGACTGGGTTGGGAAACACTGCTGTAACCCTTAAGCTTTGCTTTCTCTGGAAGGTGCGTGTATGCCTTCAAAAAAAGGGAGCAAGATGGAATATGTGGAAAAAAACACATTCTACTGTAATTTTACAAATAAAGCTTCATTTAATTTATTGTTGTTAACTTAAATAGAGCTTTGGAGAGAAAAAATCTCTGCTCGGTCAAGGAAAGCATTATAGTTTCACAAGCATCAGATGTTTTGCATATTTTTCCTTATTCAGGAAACACATTAGGTGTGACCTTCCCTATCTAAAGATCAGCATTCACGTTTACAGTCCATCAGTGCAGCATTATAGAATTTTATGTACAATATAATAATTTAGTTTATTTTCTTTTTGGATGAATAAAAGTATTCCACAACAAGGAGGACATTTTAAAGTGTGTGCTGTATCTCTTGTTACTTCTCTCACTCCATATATCATCCCTCCACCGGGGCCCACGCAGTCTCAGTGGCAGATGTGGAGTGTGTGCGTGAGGGCTGCCAGTCAGAAGTACTGCGAAGGCTGGGGGTGTCCCTGCCGGAGGGCCAGTGCTTCACTGTAGTCTTCAAAGGGGCCCGCAAGAGCCTGGACCTGTGCTGCTCCACTGAGGAGGAGGCTCAGAGTTGGATCCATGGGATCCGCACTCTCCAGGACAGGCTGAACAACATGACCCAGAAGGAGAAACTGGATAAATATCCTCCACTGTGCTCAGGAGGCCGGGCTAAGCCTGAGCCCAATGGTTTGAATGCAACTAGTGTTTCATAAAAGCTACAGTCCCAAAATGTACTTGTGGTGTATGCCTCTGTGAATCATCTTCTTTATAAAGATTTCCTGTTTTCATCTGTTTTGACTCTGTGTCTGTGTGTGTGTTTAGTTATAAATATGAGTCGCTGCTGTGTACCTGCATGCTGCTGTGTCAACCAGCTTTCATAGTGAGAGCAGTCTGGAGTCACAGGCCCAGGACTCTGCGGCCGTGTGTCTGTGAATTCACAGGCCAATGAGTTCAGGACTCTCTGCAGCTGTGTGTTTGTGAAGTCATAGGCCTGTGAGGACAGAACTCTCTGGTGCTGTGCGTCTGTGGTGTCACAGGCCCATGAGTTTAGGACTCTGTTTCTGTGTGTCTGTGGTGTCACAGGCCTGTGAGTTCAGATTCTTCTCTCTCTCTTGTGCTTTTGCAACCTTCCACTGTTGTACCCTTGACTCCCCACACCTGGATCCGGGGCTACCTGAGGCGGGCTGATCAGAACCAGGACGGGAAGATGAGCTACGATGAAGTGCAGCATCTGCTGCAGATGATCAACATCGATCTGAATGAGCAGTACGCCCGCTCCCTCTTCAAGGTGGGTTCATCACTGACATGTGTAGGGGCTAAAGCCGTTACTGTTACTGACTGGGTGACATCTCAGCACAAACACACTAACAAATAAAGCATACATTTTGTTTTGTACATAAGTAAAAGTACTAAGTGGTCTGTAAAGCAGAACACTCCAGCTTCCATCCATCTTCCAAAACTGCCCTTCTTATTCAAGGTTGTATGGATTGTTGTTGTTGTACATACATACAAGGTTGTTGTATGTATGTAGGGATGGCAACCTATCACAGGGCACAATAACACACATGCAGGCAATTTGGTAACTCCACTCAGCCTCAGCAAGTTTTTGGAGTGTTTGTAGGGGGGACCCTTAGCTGAGAATTGAACCTAGGTCCTAGACGTGTGAGGCAACAGTGCTAACCAATGCACCACTATGCCACCCCATATGTCTCCTTAGCTATACTAAAATAATTCATTGCATGTCCCCGGGCCCATTCGGCCAGTTTCTTTTAAAGAATCAGTTCCAGGGTGGCGCTCCGAGTGATATTGTCATTGTACACATGATGACACATGACACATTACTTACCATTATGGTGTGGGTACTGTGTTGTCTGTGCATTATGGGCAGGATAGGTAACTGGAACAGATTCTGTTACTCCAGGAAACTTCTGACAGTAACTGCTACTGCAGTCGTGTCCAAACCAAGGACATGGTAGGTTTGACCATTTTTACAGCACACATCCTAGACCAAGGACTATATAATTAATTAGTTATCTGTAAATCTACACACAAACTGTATGTATATAATTATTGTAAAACACATGCAGATTTTATGAATGAAAAATCCAGGACACACATAAGCAGTCATTCATTTCATCCAAGCCAATTCATCCCTTATGTTTAACCACACATACAGTACACTCCCTGCCAGGAAATCTGAAATTCCAGTGATAAATACTTGTCAGGATTGACAACCCCTACACCTGTGTTCAGTATCCCAGAGCTTCTGGATGTGTCATCCTGAATATTTATAGAACTGTTTATATGTGTGGCATGTTTTTTTGAATTTGTTGTATGCCTGTTCATTGATTTAATGGTAAATAACATTGGTTTTGAGTAGTTCAGTGCTTGAACAAAATCAACTGTACCTGCCCATGTATACAGTTACACATTTAATTCAAGACTATTTGATACCTTGGTGAATGCAACAGATTGATGACTACTTGAATTTTTTTCAGAAGCTCCAAGATCCAAAGGTCCAACATTGTCATGAGTTCTTGGTTGTCATGTATACATATTTATAACTATTTATGAGAGGTCAGTATCCATGTGACTTGCTTTTGGATGCAACTCCTGTCTGCAGAAGTGCGACCACTCTGCTGATGGGCGCCTTGACCATGCTGAGACCGAAGAGTTTTGCCGGGAGTTGCTGCGCCGGCCTGAGCTGGACCAGGTGTTCCTGCACTATTCCAGCAATGGTTGTGTGCTGTCTACCACTAATCTGCGGGAGTTCCTGCGTGACCAGGGCGAGGATGCCTCCCTCATCCATGCTCAGAGCCTCATCCTAACCTATGAGCTGAATGAGTGGGGTAGGTTGATGCAGGCACCTGATACAGCCACCTGTAGCACCTTGATCTTGGTCTGCCTTCTCATGGGTTTTGTTCATTTGAATGTGGGATGCATGTGAACACAAAACCAGGCCTTCTGTAACACATCATTTTAAGGAACCTTTTGGAATTTGATAAGCTTATGTATTTACAGTGGGGAATAAGTATTGAATGCGTCAACATTTTTCTCAGTAAATATATTTCTAGTGGGGCTATTGACATGAAATTTACACCAGATGTCAGTAACAACACAAGTATTCCATACATACAAAGAAATCAAAACGATTAAATCCATAAATTAAGTTCTGTGTAATAAAGTGAAATGACATGGGTAATGAGTATTGAATATGCATACTGAAATTTATTTAATACTTAGCTGGAAATCCTTTGTTGGTAATGACAGCTTCAAAATGCCTCTCGTATGGAGAAACTAGTCGCATGCATTGCTCAGGTGTCATTTTGGCCCATTCTTCCACACAAACTGTCTTTAAATCTTGATGGTTCTGGGGGGCTCTCCTATGAACTCGGGTTATCAGTTCTTTCCATGGATTTTCAATTGAATTCAAGTGAGATGATTGACTGGGCCATTCTAGCAGCTTTATTTTATTTATCTGAAACTAACTTAGAGGTTCCATGGCTATGTTTTTGGGATCATTGTCTTGCTGAAATGTCCACCCTCGTTTCATCTTCAGCACCCTGGCAGATGGCAGCAGATTCTTATAAAGAATGTCTCCATTCATCCTTCCTTCAATTATATGAAGTCTGCCAGCACCATGTGCTGAAATACAGCACCACACCATGATGTTCCCATCCCCAGACTTCACTCTTGGTATGGTCTTTTTGGGGTGATGTGCAGTGCCATTTCTCCTCCAAAACATGGTGTGTGCTATAACATCCAAAGAGTTCAATTTTTGTCTCATCTGACTAGATTATATTCTCCCAGTATTTCATTGGCTTGTCCAACTGTTGCACAGCAAACTTTAAACGAGCTTCAACATGCTTTTTCTTCAGCAGTCTTGTGCGGTAAGCGTGCATAGAGGCCATGGCGGTTGAGTACATTACTGATTGATTTTTTTAAGCAACTGTACCTGCTAATTCCAGATCTTTGTGAAGCACGAGCGGCCTTTGGCTCTTGGACAGCTCTTCTGATTATTCTTTTGATTCCTCTGTCAGAAATCTTACGAGGAACACCTGGTCGAGGTGCTCACTGGAACGTTCAGACATTTAGAAATGCATCTGTAACCATTGCCATCAGTGCATTTTGCTACAATCAGGTTGCAAAGGTCTTGAGTGACATCTTTGCTTTTACCCATCATTAGATGCTTCTTGTGTAATGATAAATCTTTCTATAGGCCATCAATTAGGACTAAACCATCTGATATTTATTTGCACTGATAGAGGGCAGGATTGCTTTCTAAATACTGACAGATTTCAGCTGGTTTCTTGGCTTTCCAAGCCTTTTTGCACCTCTTTTTCTTCATGTATTCAATACTTATTCCCTGTCATTTCACTTTATTACACATCACTTAATTTATGGATGTATTTGTTTTGATTTCTTTGTATGTGTGGATTGGGCTGTTACTAACATGTGGTGTAAATTTCATGTCAATAGCCCTATTAGAAATATATTTACTGAGTAAAATGTTGACGCATTAAATACTTATTTTCCTCACTGTATATGCTCTTTAAAAAGTATTAGATGACTGTAAATTAATTACCAGGTAATATAATACTTAAAAGCGCAATGCATAAAAGCAAGGGAATATAAAAAAAATCATTTAAATACATCAGTAACAAATGTTTTTCAATATTGACAATTATTACATTGATTACAAGTCAGTAAAAATTGCTATAAAACTGTTTCAGTCTTGACTTTGCTTTTACACCTCAAACCAAATAACAATGCTTATGCATATGGTTGTCTAATACAACAGCTCAGAAGAACCAGTTCATGACCCCAAATGGCTTTACGCTATACATGCTGTCCTGTGAGAACGACGTGTTCAACCGAAACCATTCGCAAGTATACCAGGACATGACACAGCCACTGGCTCACTACTTCATCTCCTCTTCTCACAATACCTACCTCACCAAGGACCAGGTGACCAGCGCCAGCAGCACAGAGCCCTACATCAGGTATAAACACATGCATGTTTCATGTTTCCTCCCTTTCTCAACTTGCCGTGGTTAGATGGCTCAATATTCCCTTTCTCAACTAGCCGTGTTTGGTCTGTTAGACATAACTAACATGATGATGGACTTTATGAGAATTTAATAAGGACACAATAGTGATACTTTTGTAATCCCCATGGAGAAATTCTCTTTTGCCCCATTTTATTCTCCATGAGAAGCTTGGAAGACACAGTGCAGGGTCAGCCAACATGCAGTACTTCTACCAGAATCAGGCATGCTCTTGGTGAAACAGTGTTTGGAGCAAATTGCTGTCCTTGCACGAATGATTGAAGAACACTGCCCCTTTTTCAGTTATTGTTGTTTCTTTCAGTTGTATGTGGGTTTCTGATGTTGCCAGAATGCCAGTGAATATTGTAAAGTAACTCTATTGCATGTTATATACTGAAACATGCTCAATGTCACATTGATGACCTCTGTAAGCCAATCTAAACATTCTGTTGGGTCATGAAGTCTTTGGAGCTGTGTATAGCAGGATTCCCCAATCCTGGACCTGGAATCCCAGAATCCAACACTGTTTGCAGATTTCCCTGCTCAAACACACCAACTAAACTAAAAAGAAACTGTTCTTGGCTGTAGAGGCTGCTGGGATTGCTGTAGTCGCTGTGTGCCTGTTGAAGCGGTTGATTTGAATTATCTGTAAAGTATATTTGAGTGTTTGTGTGCCAGCACGGTTACGAGGGTGGTTGTTGTTTCATTTTTAACTTTTATTTTTACGTGTGTAATTGTCTGTCCTTGTTAATTGACAGCGTGAGTGTTACCGACAGCTGCGGGCGCAAGCGGCGTTTCTGTCTGCGTCCTTCGCATCAAACACCCGCGGGTAATATTATCGAACATCGGTAACATTAACTTTAAAAGAACAGTTGCTCCGGAGCTTTGCTCGGTCGCCGGTCGGGGCCGGGAGGACATTTTCCACTTTTTTTCCCGCTCCGGCAGTAGCCTGCTTTGAGAGGGTTTTTTGTGGTTTTTTGGCCTCCCTAGAGCAACTTCGCTTTAGTTTAGCTAAACGTGGTTCAGCAGGAAGTTAATCTCGGGTAAGTAATTGTAAATTTGGTGATTTTAAAAGTTTAATTTAAAGGTTGTTATCGCTTACGCTGCCGGATAATTTATAATAAAGTTCCGATTTAACGCAAGTGTTAATTTAGTGTTTTAGTGTACGCGGCACTTTGTTTTAACTATACGTTAATTAGATCAACTAAAAGTTTAAATATTCTCTATTAATATACTGGGCTGGGAGTAAAGGACGGGGACATAGTGAGTTAGGTAATTATGGGGCCAGCTCAGTGTTGTGTTTGCAAGATGTTTGCCCTTCTGGATGCTTGCGTCCAGTCGGATTTCGTCTGCGAGCGATGTAGGTTAGTTGACTCACTCATGGTCCAGGTTCGTGACCTAGAGGAGCGACTGGCTCTCATCCATCATAACAATGAGTTAAACGAGAGAGTTAATACGCCTTCTAGGGAGACTGTGTGTACGTCACAAGCGGGGAGGGGGGAGAATGATGAACAGGTAGGTCGAGAGAGCTGGGTGAACGTAGGTCGTAGACGTAGAAAAGGGCGTACACAATTCACAGAGGCGGCATCACCTGAAGTAGCGGTGTCTAACCGCTTTCAGGTGCTTCCAGCTTTAGAGCCAGAAGAGACTGGGGAGGCAGGTGAGCCCTTGGGCACCAAGGAGCCACCTAACCCCAGTAGGAGGGAGGTTGTGGTAGTAGGGGATTCAATTATAAGAGGTGTAGATAGTTATGTGTGCACCCGTGATAGAGGGTCCCGTACGGTGTCTTGCCTGCCTGGTGCCCAGGTAGGGGACCTTCCAGATCGAGTGGACAGGCTTTTGGCCCCAGCCGGGGTGGATCCAGTGGTCGTGGTGCATGTTGGCACCAATGACATAGGAAAGGGCAGAAGGGCTGTTCTGCAAGATAAGTTTATAGAAGTCGCGGATAAGCTTAGAAGCAGAACATCCACGGTGGTATTCTCTGGAATACTTCCCGTGCCACGTGCAAGTCAGGCAAAGTTAGCTGAGATAAGGGGATTAAATGTGTGGCTAAAATGGTGGTGTAGGAAAGAGGGGTTCAGGTTTATGGGGCACTGGAAGACCTTCTGGAACAGGTGGGACCTGTTCAAGCCGGACGGGTTGCACCTGAACCATAGGGGAACCAGTGTATTGGGGAGGCGTATGTGCAGAATAGTTGAGGAATGTTTAAACTAGGGACTGGGGGGGCAGGGAGGTCAGTTAAGAATTTAAGTGGTGAGAGACGGAATGCCCAAATAAATATTAAAAGTAGACACTGTAAAAGGCCTACCATTAGTGGTCTGTATTTGAATGCTAGGAGTATTAGAAACAAAATTACTGATTTAGAGGCTTTAATTTCTTCAAACAATTACGACATTATAGGAATAACTGAAACATGGATGAGTGACAATGATGGTGATGAATATAATATGGATGGTTATACGTTGTTCCGTAGAGACCGGATAGGCAAGAAGGGAGGTGGTGTTGCAGTATACGTAAAAGAAAACTTGCAGGCAAGGGATCTCACTGATAAAAATAAAAATTCAGAAGCTGTATGGATAAAACTTGATGCTAAAGATTCAAATGGCCTAATTGTCGGGGTTTGTTATAGAGCACCTAATGTAGCTGTAGAGGAAAGCAGAATATTATATGATGATATCAGGATTATGAGTAATAAAAATGATGTGGTGGTTATGGGTGATTTTAATTTACCTGGGATACAGTGGGACACAATCTCTGGCTCTTCTGTAAATGAACTTGAGATGGTGGAATTAGTACAGGATCATTTTTTTACTCAGTTTGTTAATACTCCTACCAGGGGAGAAGCCCTTCTTGATCTGGTTTTCTGTAATAACCAGGATAGGATTGGAAAATTAGAGGTTTTAGACCCATTGTACGGTAGTGATCATAACATGGTTAAATTCGAGGTTAATTTTAGTGTCCGAAGAGCAAAGTCGAAATTAAAAGTATACAATGTTAGGAAGGCTAACTTTAATGGTATGAGACGGAAATTAGAAACTGCAAACTGGACAGAGTTAAATAGCAAAACAGTAGAAGAGGCATGGGAATTTTTCAAAAGCACATTGTTGCAAGTGCAAGAGGACTTCATACCTGTTTCCAGCAAAACTAAATCTAGGAAACGACAACCAAGGTGGTTTACTAAGGAAATTAAGAATAAAGTCAGGAGGAAAAGGGCTCTGTTCCAAAAATGGAAAATAACTAATGATTTCAAAATTAAGCAGGAGTATCTAAGTCTACAGGCAGAGTTAAAAAATGACATTAGGCTATCCAAGAGGGATGTAGAAAGAAAAATTGCATTGGAGGCTAAGCATGACAGTAAAGGTTTCTTCCAATATTTTAACTCCAAGAGAGCACTAAAAGCTGAAATCACTAATTTGCAGGATAGTAAGGGACTTATAATTGATAATGAAATTGATATGGTAAATGAGTTTAATGATTATTTTTCAAGGGTGTTCACAATAGAGAACACAAGTAGCTTACCACCAATTAATACGAATACAGCATCGTCTATGACCAATATATGTATAACTGAGGTTGATGTGATACTAAGCCTAGCTAAACTCAAAATAAATAAATCGCAGGGGCCTGATGGCATCTTACCTATAGTCTTAAAAGAGATGAGGGATATTATTAGCCAACCTTTAACTTTAATATTCCAGAAATCGTTATCTGCGGGTGTGGTACCATCAGATTGGAAGCATGCTAATATGATACCCATATTCAAAAAAGGGGATAGAAGTAATCCAGCAAACTATAGGCCAATCAGTTTAACTAGCATTACTGGAAAAATAATGGAAGCTATAATTCAAGTGAAAATGGTAGATTACCTAGATGCAAATAACATTATAAAGGATAGCCAACATGGATTTAGGAGAGGTAGATCCTGCTTAACGAATCTGCTTGAGTTCTTTGAGGAAGCTACAAGTGAAATTGATCACAAAAAGGCCTATGATGTGATTTACTTAGATTTCCAGAAGGCCTTTGATGTTGTCCCCCACAAACGTCTCTTGCTAAAGCTTAAAGCTGCAGGGATTTTAGGAACTGTGGCAACTTGGATCAAAAACTGGCTAACTGACATGAAGCAGCGAGTAGTTATTAGAGGCACAATGTCACAGTGGGCCTCCGTTCATAGTGGGGTACCGCAGGGTTCAATTTTAGGACCTCTATTGTTCCTAATTTACATTAATGATATTGACACAAATACATACAGTAAACTAGTTAAATTTGCAGACTACACCAAGGTGGGCGGGGTAGCAGATACTAATCTAGCAGCAGAGAGGCTTCAACGGGATCTGGATTTAATTAGCGAATGGGCTGATACTTGGCAGATGAAATTTAACACAGATAAATGCAAGGTAATCCATGCAGGGAGCAGAAATATAAAGTACAGATATTTTATGGGTTCCACTGAAATAAAGGTAGCTGATTACGAGAAAGATCTCGGTATGTATGTTGATGCTTCCATGTCCCCCTCTCGCCAGTGTGGGGAAGCAATAAAAAAGGCGAACAGAATGTTGGGTTATATCTCTAGATGTGTGGAGTTTAAGTCAAGGGAGCTGATGTTACACTTATATAATTCCTTGGTAAGACCCCACCTAGAATACTGTGTGCAGGTTTGGTCACCATACCTCAAGAAGGACATTGCTGCTTTAGAAAAGGTGCAACGAAGAGCTACGAGAATGATTCCTGGTGTTAGAGGAATGTCTTATGAGGAGAGGTTAGCGGAACTGAATCTGTTTAGCCTTGAGCAAAGGAGACTAAGGGGGGACATGATTCAGGTCTATAAGATTCTAACGGGTCTGGATGCTGTTCAGCCAAATTACTATTTCAATATTAGTCTAAATACTAGAACTCGTGGCCATAAGTGGAAATTAGCGGGAGAACATTTTAAAACAAATTTGAGGAAGCACTTCTTTACACAGCGTGTAGTTAGAGTATGGAATAGTCTTCCTGCTAGTGTAGTGGAAGCTAAAACCATCAACCAACTCTGAGCTATTAGTTAAGTTCTCCCCAAACGAGCTTGATGGGCCGAATGGCCTCCTCTCGTTTGTAAATTTCTTATGTTCTTATGTAAACCCAGTAATAGGCTGATTAAGATGTGTTTGAGCAGGCCCACCAGAACTGGAAAACTATGCTGTATAGTACATTTCTACTTTTGACCTCATCTTTAAAACAAACACTCAAGGATGTAGAGAGGAATTTCAAGGTTTACTTCAGTAATTCGGCTATTATACACACTCCCCAGCCAGTCCTCATCAGATATTGTATTTGTGATTGTGTGGTCACTAGAAGGCCATTTTCATTGACCACCCTTTATCCCTTTGCAGTTTCAGAATGTGTATTATACCTTAGATTACTGTGACAAGATGGTGTTTTAAGGGTGTATGAGTATGTATGCTTAAGTGTGGTGTCATTATGTGTGTGTGGGTGTTCAGAGCTCTGAACCAGGGATGCCGGTGTGTGGAGCTGGACTGCTGGGATGGTGACAGCGGTGAGCCTGTTATCTACCATGGGCACACCCTCACGTCCAAGGTGACCTTCCAGGAAGTCATTGAGACCATTGCAGAATATGCCTTCAAGGTGAGAACCTGAACAATCAGCAGGCGCTGGTCCAGGGCTAATCTGTTTGCAGGATTTGGAACGAAAACAAAATACTTACTTATTTACATATTTAGCTCTTACTTTGCTGCTGCTTCCTCCAGGGACAAATCAGCACAATGTATGTTCTCTTAATAATTGTTTTGTGGACTCTTAAGAGAATCAGCATTTTTCATCTAACCCTGTTTCTTGATAACCTGCAATGCAGAGCTAGCCCAACCTCTTTTACCCAATAGTTATTGATTCTTAGTTGAAAAATACTCATGAGTATAATCCATATTTACCGCCTTGCCTGCCAGGCCTCCCCATACCCCCTGGTACTATCTCTGGAGAACCACTGCACAGTAGAGCAGCAGACAGTGATGGCGAAGCACCTCTGCACCATCCTAGGGGACAAGCTGCTTAGCAAGCCCCTTAATGACAAGCTCCTCTCCAGCCTACCTTCACCAGAGGTGGGCCCCACTCTGAATGTTTCTTCATCTGTTCACCCTACTGTTTTAAATCTGATCTTCATGGCTCCAGCAGGTTTTTAGGGTTTTTGTTACTGGTTTTAAGACGTTGGTTGGCCAATTTGCTGGTATGTTTCCAGCTCTTGACCACAAACCTATAGCCAGACAAAAATATTTCAGTAACACTTTATTTAAAGCAGTCATCATAATGCATTATAGATACCTTCATAATGTATAATAATACATTAATAAAGAATTACAAACACCGCTATAACTATAAAAAGGCATAACGCATTATAGCCATGTTTATTATACATTATGAATCCTCAATGAAGCTCTATGAATCTATATTGCACTATTGATACCTTTTATAATGCAATATAATGGTAAGTATAATGCATAATAAACATGGCTATAATGTGTTATGCCTTTTTATAAATAGTTATAGGCATATGTGTAATACTTAATGAATGCATTATAATGCTTTATGTAGGTATCTGTAATGGATTATACATGTAAAGTGTCACCAATATTTCTTTAAATCATTGGTATTTAAAAGACTTAAAGGCTTCTCTCACACTAACATACACAAAGTGGGTGGAAAACCCATCTAAAATTGACATTCCCAGCCTTTTATTTACACAGCTTTTAAAAGCCACAGATTCAAAGATCCAAGTCACATCTACTGGTCATACCTGGAGGAAAGCTCAACACGGGAGCAACTGGACTCAAAATGTTTATGGCATATTCTCTTTATACATCAATTTTAAACTCTGCCGGTAAAAGGTTATTAGATAAACAAAGCTGTTGTATGGACAAGAAGATGGACACTGATGCGGATCTGCTTCAGGTCTTTCCGTTTACTAAAGGCAGGGGTCGGGCGATCGGCGTAGGTACAGAAGAGGGCAGAGGCGTAGAGCAAGGTCAGGTTTCCAGGCAGGGGTCGGGCGATCGGCGTCGGTACTGAAGAGGGCAGGCAAAAACTCGGAGTCTAGGAATCGTAGCAGAAGTCAGAACACCAGTAATCAGACACAGGAGAAAACGCTCAAACTCTGGGCACACCATGAAGATTTCGCACGGATCGGAAAACCGAGCTGCCAGATATAGAATACCGAAACCGGGGAAAACTAGGAACAGCTGGGAGAGGAGTGTCCGAGACAGGAGCAACCGGTAAAACAAGAACAACTGGACGACAGGGTGCGAAAACCTTGGGGAAGCCCTATCGACCGGAATCCAAGGGGGAGCATGGCTGAGATGCCGATGGGGGTACTCCGGTGCCATCCATGCCACAAAGCTGCACTGGTATTTGGAGATCTCCACATAGTCTTCTTTTTTAAATTGAGAAGCTAAGAATGGTAGGACCAAAGCAGCTTTACAAAGCTATACATTCATTCTTTTTCTGAAAAGATGGTTAAATCAAAATTAATCACCAAGTAACATTACAGCTAACATTTTATTATAAATTGACATTAACCCATCACTCTGTATGCAATAACTAAGTTGCTCAGTAAAAGCTTTATGGTATTTTGGTAAATAAAGTTGTACAAAACACTATTCATTTATTAAAATTTATTAAAATGACTTTCATTAAATCCCAGAGGAAGTCATTACTAAAGGATTTTGCTTGTATAATGGCAGGACCTGAAGTGGAGGATCCTGATAAAGGGAAAGAAAGAGGGTGTCCAGCCAGAGAAGGCAGACAGCTCATCCAGCTCAAGTTCCAGCTCTGAGGATGAGGCAACCGCTGGGTGCAGGGGCAAAGAGAAGAAGGACACTGCGAAGGTGAGCCTTGGATGGTGAATGTATGGTTACATCAGTGATATAATTCAGCTTTTTATATTAATTCTAAATTAATAACATTTACGCAGTAAATGTATCGGTTACAATTGCTTTAGTGCTTGCCAACAATAACGTAATGACAGTGCTTTTAGGGAAATCAAGTTATACAAGACAGTCCCTTTTTGTATAAGTAGTGTCTGCTGTGCAATAGTTTTACAGTATTAAACAGCAAGCCCGTGTAGCGGTAACAAAATGAGAGATATGTTTAAATATTTATATTTCTATTTTCTGTTACATAACTGTAAGAACTGCAATAATGGTATATATTGAGGTCTGGAGGGGCCATGGTTTTTATTTTTTCTGCATACGATCTATGTATAGCTCATTGATATCTAAGTGGCGCTTTTATCCAGAAAAACTTACAGTGGTGGGAAGAGGTACAACTGACATGCATTTCCTGGGATCTGAACCCCTGAGCACTGTAGTTAGAGTGATGTTGTATCTGTTGAGCTACAAGAGAGCTGTCATTGCAATACTAAATCATGCTTTAGTTTAATGTGCTCACAAAATGCCCAGTATAGCTCATGATCACATGGTTAGAAAATATGAGACAAATCACATGCCATATTGGTTCAGAATGTTCATTTTTTGGTTCAGTTTTTTATTGTGCAAAAAACATCAGTGTAGTTGCTAGGGATGAGCGAGTACAGCATTATCTGTATCTGTATCCGTATCTGTTAACCATATGAATTATCTGTATCTGTATCTGTACTCGGAATGGGCGGGGCCTAACCCGGAAGTGGGCGGGGTTTGACCTGGAAGTGGGTCGGGTTGTCTTTAAATGGGTGGGGCTTTAACCGGTATGTTATTTTAAGCATGCAATTGATATGGGTTGATCAGAAATTGTTATATTTATTGCTGATTAGAAAACTATTTACATGACAGCATCAGCATTGAGCTTCAGATCAGTGGTTTTGATCACGATAACAAACGAACTATATACAGAACAAGTTTTGCAACAATGAATACAACACATGTGGTTGCAATTATGAAGTAAAATGTAATGAACAAGAGTTTTCATCTCAACATAACTTTCTTTTTTTAACTTTTAATTTTTTTATGATCAGTGTGATTTCTTTTTTTTTGGTTCTTTTTTATTTTTTTTATTTCCACACCAGGTATGTGTGAGTGTGTCTGAGTGAGTGAGTGAGTGAGTGAGTGAGTGAGTGAGTGAGTGAGTGAGTGAGTAAGAGAGAGACAGAGAGAGAGAGAAAGAGAGAGGGGGGGGAGTGTGTGTGTGTGTGTTTGTGTGTGTAGCTTAATTTGTAATATTAATTATACCACAACTACCTTTATTTTTTTTTATAAAATACAGCAAGAAAGTGTCAGACACTCAGTGCGTGAAGTAAAAAAAAACTGGCTAGAGCCAGCTGACGGTTTAAAAAAGAAAAAAAAAACTCCGACAGGCAGAGACGCGAGTCGCATTCTACAAACAAACCTGAAGCTGAAGAAACCCTAAACGTTAACGGAAAAAAACCCGCGATCCTGAGTGACTGAGGGAGCGACAGAGAGAGAGAGAGCGCTGTTCTCTTCTCTTCTCAGTGTTCTGTGTGTGAGTGAGCAGAGCGGGACACAGCAACACAATAAATCTGTATGTGTGTAGGGGAGGGGCGCTGTGACTAGTCTATTACAGAACGCAGACACAGTCAGCTACCCAATGAGAATTTTTATTCAATCCGAGCACAGATATTGACTTGTATTACTCGTATGATACTCGTACTCGTCAAAAGTGCGTTATCCGTACCGGATACTCGTTTCAGCCGAGTATCCGGCTCAACTCTAGTAGTTGCTCAATAGGTCTATTGCTGAACATGAGGATTAGAGTCTGCATCTGTCCTGTATATTGCACTATTGATACCCTTATAATGCATTACAATGGTCAGAATAATCAACAAGAACATTACTTACAAATTAGAATTTTAAAAACTTATTTCTCTTTTGCACATGTGTTCAGGCAATGATGCCCAAAATTAGCCTTGAGCTCTCAGACCTGGTGGTGTACTGCCGAAGCGTACCCTTCCGTGGGTTCGGCCAGGCTGCCAAAAAGCCACCCAATGAGATAGCTTCCTTTTCTGAGAGTGAGGCCCTCAGACATGTGAAGGAGGCGGGTGAGTAGCTGGTGGGGAGCCAATCGGGGCCATGTTCATCTACAGAATCTTGCCACATTCTGCAGTCTTAAATAACATGTTTTTTATGTTCATCAATACTATGGCCAGATGAAAATAGACTGCATAACAAAGACTGTTGATATGTATTTTGTTTGGTTATATGTGGTACGAGGCACCATAATGATTTTGGGGCTTGGTATTGCTATTGTACGATTGACGTATCACAGGAATTGTTCAGGAAACATACAGTAAGTGGTAATAATTTTGATATATGTATATATACAGCATGGGGATTAGTACATACAGAGTTTAATATGATGTCCTTGTTTTCATGCCTGCCTCTGTCATTCCATGTTTATTTTCCTGCACAGGAAAATGGTTTATTCGATACAATAGCAGGAACCTCAGCAGGATCTACCCCTCAGGACAGCGACTACAGTCCTCCAACTACAACCCGCAGGAGATGTGGAATGCTGGCTGTCAGATGGGTTAGTACTCTGGCTGGGCCATACTACTTCGCTGGAACATGGCTTTCTGTGTGAACCTGCCTGCCCCTTTCATTGCATGGTTTTGTTTTGATATAATCTACATTCACAACTCATAATCAGAAAACAATGTCTGCTTGTATTGTCTGTTGAAGTACGGACAGTGTATTTAGAATTGACTGAAATGTGGACCTTCTTAGCTCATAGCTTTTTTCATTAGCCTGTTGCGAGAGTATTTGCTAGGATGCTCAAGCTATTGCACGGACACTGGTCATAGTTACATTTACTGTATATTGTGATTAATAATTGCATGTTGTGTAAACTTAGCTGCTGTTGCTTTAGTTTGACTTCACACACAGATTTTGGTAGAACCTAGTAAACAGTGAAGGCAAGTGGACAGTGAGCACATGCCACAGTGTATTTCAATGAAACAGTGTGTCTTTATAAATGTAGTGGCACTCAACTTCCAAACTCCTGGTGAGCAGATGGACTTGAACCAGGGCCGCTTCCTCCCCAATGGCCGCTGTGGCTACATCCTAAAACCAACCTTCCTGCGGGATCCCAACTCTGATTTCAACCTGGAGAACACATGCGCTGGTCCAGGACACTGCCCCACCATGCTGACTATCAGGGTGAGCATTCAGCTGCAACGGTATTACATATATCACAAGACATTCAGACAATATTTCACCTACCAGCTGAAGTGGCTACTGGCATTTAGAGGGCAGATAGTGGCATAGCTCTTTGCATTGTAGTTGAGTCATCTTTGGCTGGTTTTCCAAGCCAAGCCCTCAGTGACACTTTTAAATTGGTCCAGTTAAGTGCTTAGGTCAAATAAAAACAGGCATGCAGCCACAAACAATGGTATTTTCCTTAAGAAGGTAGACTTGTAACCTCAAGGTTCAAGGTGCAGCACTTGCCCTTTAAGTAAGATGGTTTAAACAACATTTTTTTAAAGAAAATATATTTAATAGCGTAAACTATTAATTGTTATAACAATGCTGTGTAAATCATTTCAGAAGTAGCTTCTAGTAAGCAGCTAAACAGTGGGATAAATAACGTCACACATTTATAGGAAAATGTACAGTATATGGAATTTGTTGCTTTGGATAAAACCAGTGTATTGTTGAAGTAAGATGGCAGGGCACACAGACACAGCATCTGGCAGCTCTCCATGTAGATATTTGCTGTTTGTTTGCCTTAAATCTTGCTGTAAACTTGGTAGGTGCACAAATGTACAGTTGTCAGGTACTATTAGGAACAAGTACTTTCAGTTCGGTTTCCTATAAACCGATAAAATATTCCTATTGAGCTCATTCGCTTGGAGCCTACATGGATCACCATTCCAGGGAGAGGGTGATGAAGGCGGTGTAGAGAGTGCAAGCCAAAGCAAGGCAAGAGAGCTGGGATACAGGCCGGCGTTATGTAAAGCCGGGGCACGGAGCGAGGAAGCAGGGACAGGACTCCAAGTGTCAGGCAAATAAGGGGTTTAATCAAAGGCAGGACACAATCAGAAGACAACTACACCACAAATAACGTCACTGACCGGACAGGGTTAATGACATGTCAGAATTGATTAACAACAACTAGACACAGCTGAGAACACCAGGATTCCACACGAGGTAACAAGGGGGTGTGGCATAAGGGAGGATCGGACGAGCAGTCCATGACAGCCGGACTACAGAGCATACCCTACAAGCCATCTATACCAAGCCTCTTTTGAGAGACTACACGATCATTAGTCAACAAAATGGACAAAATTTGCCTGATGATCTCCATCCATCCATCCATCCATCCATTGTCCAACCTGCTTATCCTACTGGGTCGTGGGGGGGTCTGGAGCCTATCCTGGAAGCAATGGGCATGAGGCAGGGAACAATGCTGGATGGGGGGCCAGCCCATCACAGGGCACACTCAAACACCTTTCACTCACACCTAAGGGCAATTTAGCAACTCCAATTAGCCTCAGCATGTCTTTGGACTGTGGGGGGAAACCGGAGCAGCCGGAGGAAATCCCACGATGACATGGGGAGAACATGCAAACTCCACACACATGTGACCCAAGCGACGACTCGAACCCAGGTCCCAGAGGTGTGAGGCAACAGTGCTAACCACTGCACCACCATGCCGCCCCTCCTGATAATCTCATTAGACAGAATTAATAGCTGAGCATTTATATTAACAATATTAACAATACATGGAGCAACAATATAGACAGGTGAGAAACACTGCATTCTCAACATAGAGCTCATAATGCTGAAAAACAGACCCAATTACTTATCAAGGGAATTTATAATTGTAATTCTGGTGGCTGGTTACTAATGCTAAGCTAGCACTTAGCAAGGTATACTTGCTTTGTGCACTGGGGCACAATTGTGCAAAATGTTTTGGCATGCTGAAGCATTAAGCGTTCCCTTAACTGGAACTATGGGGCCAACCCCAACCCTTGAAAAACAACCCCATACCATTGTCCCTCCTGCACCAAACTTTACAGTTTACACAATACAGTCCGGCAGGTAACGTTCTTCTGGCATCCACCAAACCCAAACTCGTCCATCAGACGGCTAGATAAAGAAGCATGATTCATCACTCCACAGAATACTTTTCCACTGCTTCAGGGTCCAGTGGTGGCATGCTTTGCACCACTCCATCCAAAGCTTGGCATTGCACTTGGTGATGTGAGGCTTGCATGCAGCTATTCGACCATGGAAACCCATTGAAACCATTTGTGATAGGGTTTATGCCAGAGGAAATTTGGAACTCTGGAGGAAACAGAGCGTTCGTGACTTTTACCCACTATGTGCCTAAGCACTCAATGACCCCACTTATGTTATTTTATGTGATGTGCCACTTTGTGATTGGCATCTTATGACAGTACCACACTTGGATTCACTGAGCTCTTCAGAACAACCCATTCTTTGACATATGTTTATAAACCTGACTGCATAGCTAAGTGCTTGTTTTTATATACCCGTGGCGTTTACCTGTTTGCTACACAGCAGTATTGCATTTGCAATGCCCAATTTCCATTCTTCACAGGTGATCTCAGCCCAACAGCTACCCAAAATAGACACAGACAAGGAGCACTCAATTGTGGACCCAATGGTGTGGGTGGAGATCCATGGTGTACCCATTGATAATGCTCGTGAGAAAACACACTACATTGACAACAACGGTGGGCCTTCCTTTCTTTACTGCCTGTCCCAGTGCTGCTAAATAGATATTTTAAGGACCAGTGTCAATTTCACTGTTTGTCATGTTGTCATTCAGTCTATGATCAATATTCATGGGGGGCACCTGTTGAGCCAATCAGATTTTGGGGGGCCTATGCCTGGCTCCCCCATTCGCCCCCCCCCCCAACCACCTAACTCCAGTTCTGTTTCTCCACTCCGATTACATGATTATTTCTCCAATTTATATTTCTATCTGGATGTAAAACAAGGATTTGGCTTTACTTTTTATGTTATCACTGTGATAGTACAATTACTTTTAAACTTGTTCTTGTGTCTTCTTTGATTGTTTGTTCTTTTTTGGGCAAAAACACACCTTAGAATTCCTGTCACTAATATAAGTGTCACTAATACAGTGAGTGTCCTTCCCAGGCTTCAATCCCCAATGGAATTGCACCCTCAACTTCCAGCTCCAGGTCCCAGAGCTGGCTCTGGTCCGCTTCCTGGTGGAGGACCATGACTATGCCACCAGGAATGACTTTTTGGGCCAGTTGACGTTGCCTTTCCCTAGCATGCGTACAGGTACCGTTTTGAATTTGTGTGAAAATGCCTGGCTGAAGAGAGTGTAGCTATTGTTTCATTTGTAATGTCTGCTTTCTAATGTTAACCTTTCACCTCTAGGCTACCGACATGTCCACTTGCTGAAGGCTGATGGCTCCAGTCTGTCCCCTGCCTCTCTGTTCCTTCATGTCAGTGTGTATCGCAAGGGTAGCCCTGTCAAGTCGTCTTCTCCTCGTCGGCTGTGACCCTCTGATGTGACTCGGAAGTTGAGTACAGTGCTTCCACTTACCACCCTGAAAATGGCAACAGGAAATCTGCTTCCTGCAAAGCATGATGCTGCTGCAATCAGCTCCAAAATGTCATTCAGTACTGTATCTGCTCCCTCACCTTATTAGGGGAGTTTTCAGGAGTTTTTAAGCTTGTCTCTGCAAAACCATTTTAGTTCAAATTAACATACTTTTAGAAGGACATTTGTGGATTTGAAGTTTTCTTATATTTAAAAGGGTAACTGTGTGAGAAATCCTATGAAAGATAAGAGCTTGTGTAGCCTAAATCAAATATTTCACTTGTGAAGATTCTCTGCCTTTCTGTCCCATATACTGTTTCTGCTATCTATGACATTGCCAATGTGTTTCAGTCTATTTGAATATATGAATTCATTTTTTAATACATTTGTTTTTTTAACATATTGTACATTACTAATTTAAACAATATGGCTGTGCCTCAGTTTCTGTAGGCCTATCACCTGCAGGGGGAACCATGGAGGTCCAGTGCATTGTGGATCGATCATAGACAGAGACCTTGTTGGACCAATCCCTAGCTACTGAGTCTGGCTTTAAGGAGATGGAATGTGACCTCTCTGGTGGGAATGGAGCCTGAGCTGGTACAGGAGGTAGAGAGATACTGTTGAGATATAGTCTGACTCACCTCAACACACAGCATGGACTCTAGAAACAAACTCACGGAGAGGGGTTTGACTCTATTCTATTCTAGTTGAGAGGGTCTGGGTATACTTGTAGCACCCCAGTTTGGCACTTGTATGTTGGAGTTCACCCCAGTGAATGAGAGGGTCGCCTTCCCTTGACTTTGAGTTGGGGGACAGGCTCGAACTGCTTATATACCAAACATTAGTTCAGAGTATCTGGCCTTCTTGGAGACCTTGGAGGGGGTGGTGGAAGGTGCCCCCCTCTGGGGACTCCATTGTTTTACTGGGGGACTTTTATGCTCATGTATTTAATGGGAGTGAAAAGTAGAAGGGTGTGATTGAGAGGAATGGCCTGCATGATCTGAACCCAAGTGGTGCTCTGGTGTTGAACACAGTTTGTCCATAACGAACAGGAATGTTCAGAAGTGCACCTGAGTGGATGAGTTACTACCACAAGTGGAAGAGTTTAAGTATCTTGGGGTCTTGTACATGAGCAAGGGAAGAAGGGAGCAGGAGGTTGACAGGTGGATCGGTACAGTTAAGTGGACTTTGTACCAGTCTGTCATGGTGAAGAGAGAGCTAAGCCAAAAGGCGAAGCAATTGATTTACTGCTCAATCTACATTCCTACATTCACCTATGTTCACGAGCTTTGAGTAGTGACCGAAAAGAATGAGATCATGGATGCTAGTGGCAGAAATGAGTTTCCTTCACTGTGTATCTGGGCTCAGCTGTAGAAATTGCATGGAGTGCGGACATTTGGGTGCTGAAAACCCCCTGCTCTTACTCATTGAAAGGAGCCATTTGAAGTGGTTTCTGCATCTGTCTAGGATACCTCCTGGATGCCTCTCTTGGGGAGGTGCTCTGCGTCAGAGGTATCCTCCCAGAGGAGCTGAAGGAGGTAGCTGGGGAGAGGGAGGTCTCACCATCTCTGCTCAAACTGCTGCCCTCCCTGTGACCTAGTCATGGATAAGCAGCAGACAATGGATGGGAGGGTGGATGGATCCATACTGCCTCTTTCTGAGGTGCCGATTCAGGGACAAGAAAACTGGAAGACACTGTCCCTTTATTGATTTATAGGGTTTTTGTGTTTCTTTTATTCCTGCCTGAAATTTCTGTCCCGGATGATTATTGTTTTTTTTTTTTTGTTCAAAAATATTTTGTAATATCATTTAACCATGTGTTAAAACAGTCTAATTCAGAGTTTTTTTGGGCATTATACATTCTCTTATATTCTCTTAGGTGTTTTAAAATGTATGTAATTGTTTTTGCTTTGTTACAATGTATAATATTCTCCATGGCATTCCCACCATGACATTTATGTTAGACTCTGTGGTGTTGATCTGTAGATGTACTTCTGTCAGAACTATTAGTGTTAAATGTGTATGCAGTTTGTTTATACATTGTTCTACATCATGTTCAGTAATGGGTGATAAAATCAACATTTTGACAGATTATAAACATGACTAAAATAATTTCAAGGTTAGATTTAATAGTCAGAAATCAGGTCATCCATTCCACTGCTATTTTAAACCCCAAGGTATCAGGTTCATAGATTTCAGGAATTGTTCAGGCAGGCCAAAGATTTTGTTAGATTATGCCTGAAACAAGTAGTCGATTCCATAACAGTAACAGTGCCCTGGGAACTGAGGGTGCTAGTTATTTTCTGATTTTGTCATATTACTATAACACTGGCCCTTGGTCAGAGTTGTGGTTGGAAGGTGGATGGAGCATTTTCTGTTTCTAATGTCTAATTTGCTTTTGAATAAGTTCCTTATAGTTTCTTAACAAAAAAAGTACATTCAAATAGGGGAGCTCAGAGGTCAGCTTCTCTTTATGCTGTATATCAGCGTTTGAGCAATAAGGGCTCCTCTGCTAAGCATGTAGTGTAATAATCACTCATTTGTGTAAAATATTGCTTTAGTTACGTAACAAATCTTTTCTTTCCATTAGCATCAGTTGTCCATTGTTGCTTTCCACTTCTTTGTCTTATAGAGTCTTTAATATTTGGTTTATTTTTTAATAGTTATGAAGATATATTGGATTCCAGTTCAGCGAATACAATGTGACAAACTGATGCTGTTTTGTGTTGTGTTTTCAGCTGGCATTCAACCAAGAGATATTCCTAGTGTTACGCCCCACTGAAGAAGGTTCTACTATAAATCAAAAGAACCAGGGGCAGATACATCCCAGGAAGTGTTACTCAGTGAGGGACCTTATGTAGTTGCAGTTTACTAAATATTATCTAATGGTATTTTTACATGTTCAGTGACTGAAAAACCAAGTATGACATCTGTGAGTTTAAAGTGCATTCACTGTGAATGATTTTTGATTTAAATTCTGGTTAGAACAACATTTGCAAGCCATTTGGTAGAGCACGTTGTTATTTTATTAAAATGTTTGCAACAGTACTTTGTTAGTTTCCTCGCACACATCTGTGCACCAGTTAATGCACTCAGACCCTGATGCCCAGCCAAAAGCTTTAGCTTTTTTGTAACTCATTATGTGTTCTTCCATTCACACGTAGGTAGATGAATGGGACAAGGCAGATATGCACTATTTGTTCTCCCTGCTCCCAGTAACTATTTCTGTATCAGGGAACTAGCTCTAATGCTGCATGCAGCTCCCCCTTCCTTGTGCAAGCCTTCTTTTCTTCTAATCTTTTCTTCCCTCTAAATTAGTGACTTGCATATCAAGGTGCATCTTACTTAAATATGATTTTATAGCTGGTGTGCAGCACAGTGCTTTAGGACTTTAGAACTATAATTAGGGGAACAGGAGGCAACATAAGTAAGTAAGAAACACCACTTTTATATTCATGTAGGTGGAGTGGAAGAAGAAACAGCAGGTGCACCAAGATAATATTTACAATATAAAAAACAAGGATTCCAAGTTTTGCCCACACATGAAACCTTATAACAAAAAAGGCAATCAAGGATACCCCTGGCCTGGCTGACATCAGAATAAAGTCCAGCAAAATTAGTGGGGGTATTCAAGTCATGCACTACAGCAAGGGAGAGGTTGGCTTGTATGCAAGAGTAACTTGAAAGGCCACAACTAAAGCTCCAGGACTTGGAGACATGATGGAACAGCACATATTTGATGCTAGATAGTCTCTATAACAAGATAGAGCCAGTAGGAGGGGAGAAAATCAGTCCTCTGTTCAGTGAAGAGCTTGAAGCAATCAGCCAGTCTCTCGTAATGCTGTCAACATTTTTGGAATTAACTGAGGAGCTATCAGGTGAGAAAGCTCTATCACATATCAAGGTTAGGATATTACTTTAATATTACATATGTGTAACAGGATGAAAATCAGTTACCCCATAATAGGTGTGTATGTGTGTGTGTGTATACAGTGGTACCTCAGTTCTCGAACTCATTAGAACTCAAATTTCTTAAAAGTCGAACCAACCAGTTCGAAAAACAATTACCTAGAACTCCATCTGAATCTCAGAAGTCAAACGGAGAACGCCGACCTAAGATAACTTGTACGCGCGGGGAAATTAGTCATGCAGCACGTCTCTCAGCGGAAACAAAGGGTATAAAGCTTCAGTCTCAGCCTCGCATTCCCTGTGATAGCATCATGCATGTTTACACTAGCTGAATACATATATTTAGACAGTAAAAATACATTTAGACAATGATAGACAGTAACAATAATTATTATTATATAATAAAATACATTTAAAATAAAGATTTCGTATTAATTATTTAAATATTAATAACATACCATTAATACGTTTAATTATAATAATATTGTCATGCTGAGTGGGACTGAACGGAGACAAACGCAGACGTCAGGGTATCTGGGAATACGGGGTTTAATTTCAGGTAAGGCAGGGCAGACGGACAATACAATGACCGGACTGGGGAAACAAACTGAAACGCGGACTAAATACAGAGAACTAATGACAACAACCAGAAACAGCTGATCACACTGGGATCCGACACGAGGTTAATGAGGGGGCGTGGCACACGGAAGGAGCGGAAGATCGGGGCAGGACAGGGGTAATGTTGGGATAAGATTTTTGTCGTTTTGTTAGCCATTAAGAAAAAAAAGCTCTTCTTGTTTTATCCTGTTCATTTTGTGTTTAAATGCCAAAGAAAACAAAAACAAACATATTTAGGTGTAATTTTGGGGGAACAGGAACCAATTCATTGGTTTTCCATTATTTGTTATGGGAAAAATTCTCAAACTTTTTAGGATTCGATCCGTAGTCCGGAACGGATTAAGTTCGAGAACCGAGGTACCACTGTATATATATCCACATTCATATTTGTATTAGTTCAGAATCCCTTCCGATGGGGGCCGCTGGACCACGAGTGTTGGGTAGAGCAATAATCCTGGGCAGAAAATTAATCTTGAATAAATCCTGCACAGAAGCAATGTTGCTTAAACGTGTTTTCTCTCCTAACACAGGTTAGTAAATATCTGGGTTTAATAGCATGTATGCCCAATATCAGATGTAAATACCATCCCTATTTATTTCGCTTTATTATTTTGTACCGAGAAGCCAGAAATCTATCTTTTTGTTCGGGAAATGCTAAGCGCTGGTTAGCGGTAACAAGCCATCCGTGTCTATATAGCATGGTTATAGCTGGGCGCTGTAGAAATTGGAAATAAAAACTCGGACAATTTCTCACTAACAGTGACGCACGTCACTCTCTTTTTATTAACTTATATCTGTAATTTCACGTTCATTGTGTATATATATCATACTTTTCATTCAATATCATCTTAGCTTTTAGCGTACGAACAGCAGTTCTTCAAAATATAAATTTTACAGACATTCGGTGTAAAGACAGAAATTGTTAATCATATAAACGATAAAAAAAAAATAAAAAAAACTTTTTAGGGAGTTTTCAGCGTTCACTCGATCTGTTCACCAAGGGCGATACCATTAGCTTTCATTCCATATATTCCGAGTTTCATTGTATATATATCGGCATTCATTCCATATATATCGGATTTCATTCCATATATTCCGAGTTTCATTGTATATACTGTATATATCAGGTTTCATTCCATATATTACGAGTTTCGTTGTATATATATCGGGTTTCATTCCATATATTCCGAATTTCATTGTATATATATCAGGTTTCATTCCATATATTTCGGGTTTCATTCAATATATTCCGAGTTTCATTGTATATATATCAGGTTTCATTCCATATATATCGGGTTTCATTCCATATATTCCGAGTTTCATTGTATGTACAGTATATCAGGTTTCATTCCATATATTACGAGTTTCGTTGTATATATATTGGGTTTCATTCCATATATTCCGAGTTTCATTGTATATATATCAGGTTTCATTCCATATATATCGGGTTTCATTCCATATATTCCGAGTTTCATTGTATATATATCGGCTTTCATTCAATTTATTCCGAGTTTCATTATATATATATCGACATTCATTCCTTATATATATATCGGGTTTCATTCCTTATATATCGGGTTTCATTATATATATATCGACTTTCATTCCATATATTCCGAGTTTCATTCCATATATATCGGGTTTCATTCCATATATTCCGAGTTTCATTGTATATATATCGGGTTTCATTCCATATATATCAAAGATGATTAAATATTTCCAGTTTGGCATGCCATAATATACACTCACCTAAAGGATTATTAGGAACACCTGTTCAATTTCTCATTAATGCAATTATCTAATCAACCAATCACATGGCAGTTGCTTCAATGCATTTAGATGTGTGGTTCTGGTCAAGACAATCTCCTGAACTCCAAACTGAATGTCAGAATGGGAAAGAAAGGTGATTTAAGCAATTTTGAGCGTGGCATGGTTGTTGGTGCCAGACGGGCCGGTCTGAGTATTTCACAATCTGCTCAGTTACTGGGATTTTCACGCACAACCATTTCTAGGGTTTACAAAGAATGGCGTGCAAAGGGAAACACATCCAGTATGCGGCAGTCCTGTGGGCGAAAATGCCTTGTTGATGCTAGAGGTCAGAGGAGAATGGGCCGACTGATTCAAGCTGATAAAAGAGCAACTTTGACTGAAATAACCACTCATTACAACCGAGGTATGCAGCAAAGCATTTGTGAAGCCACAACATGCACAACCTTGAGGCGGATGGGCTACAGCAGCAGAAGACCCCACCGGGTACCACTCATCTCCACTACAAATAGGAAAAAGAGGCTACAATTTGCACGAGCTCACCAAAATTGGACAGTTGAAGACTGGAAAAATGTTGCCTGGTCTGATGAGTCTCGATTTCTGTTGAGACATTCAAATGGTAGAGTCAGAATTTGGCGTAAACAGAATGAGAACAGGGATCCATCATGCCTTGTTACCACTGTGCAGGCTGGTGGTGGTGGTGTAATGGTGTGGGGGATGTTTTCTTGGCACACTTTAGGCCCCTTAGTGCCAATTGGGCATCGTTTAAATGCCACGGCCTACCTGAGCATTGTTTCTGACCATGTCCATCCCTTTATGACCACCATGTACCCATCCTCTGATGGCTACTTACAGCAGGATAATGCACCATGTCACAAAGCTCGAATCATTTCAAATTGGTTTCTTGAACATGACAATGAGTTCACTGTACTACAATGGCCCCCACAGTCACCAGATCTCAACCCAATAGAGCATCTTTGGGATGTGGTGGAACAGAAGCTTCGTGCCCTGGATGTGCATCCCACAAATCTCCATCAACTGCAAGATGCTATCCTATCAATATGGGCCAACATTTCTAAATAATGCTTTCAGCACCTTGTTGAATCAATGCCACGTAGAATTAAGGCAGTTCTGAAGGCGAAAGGGGGTCAAACACCGTATTAGTATGGTGTTCCTAATAATCCTTTAAGTGAGTGTATATATATATATATATATATATATATATATATATATATATATATATATATATACATTAGGCCTGCAACTAAAGATTATTGTGATTATATACATTTATTGCGGAGAAAAACCCTTTTCCGCATTTTACGCTAAAAATGCGCCCGCTTGTGATCACGTGAAACGCCATAGACTTTAGTGACTGAATGGCGCAAATAAGACGATTGGTGAAGAAAAACCCGTGAATGACAGGCGGCAAATTTAGTTTTAAAACGTGTCCGGTTGTATGCGCATACTGCAGTGATGAACTGTAAATAAGATAAATAACATAAGGCTATTTAGTTTGTTTAATAAAAGGACAAGATATAGACCTGGGCCGGTATGCATAAAACTTCCTAAGAATGGCCTTAAGAATGGTCGTGCGCTTGGACTTAAGAGTTAAAAAAAATCTTAGGACCTACGATTATTGTATAAAGCTGCTAAAAGTAACTTTCAGCAAAGTCTAAGCCCAATTCCTATAAGTGCTGACGGGGCCAGCGTTTAAGTGTCCTGAAATGAGTACTACAAATAAAATCCCGCCCCAAATACTGAGTTTAACCAATAGAGGAGCTGCACGGTGAATATATTAGTGACATTAAACAGTTAATAAAGAGCTTTATATAACATGCCTTTTCTGTGATCATACCTTTAATTGGTTGTACGAAAATCTACCTAGCACATCAACAAACAAACAACAAACAAATTTATTTTTGTATAGCGCATTATCACAACATTACATCGTCTCAAAGCGCTTTACAGCATCCCCACCCAAAGCCCCCAGTGAGTAAGCCATAGGCGACAGTGGCAAGGAAAAACTCCCGAGAAGGAAGAAACCTTGGGAGGGACCAGACTCAAAGGGGGAGCCCATCCTCCAGGGGCCGGCAGGGAGAGTCTAATACAGTAAAATTTGAGACACAAACGAGGAGCAGGGGGGAGATGACAAGCCGGTGCCAACGCTCCCTCCAATCGCCAGGCAACCAGAGGCTAAGAATGATATTAAAAGTTTCTTCCAATATTTTAACTCCAAAACAGCTCTGAAAGCTGAAACCACTAATTTGCAGGATAGTAAGGGTCTTATAATTGAAAATGAAATCGATATAGTAAATGAGTTTAATGATTATTTCACACAGGGTTCACAGTGGAAAACATGAGTAACTTACCACCATTTAGTACGAATACAGCGTTGTCTTTGACCAATATATGTATAACTGAGGCTGATGTGGTACTAAGCCTAGCTCAGCTCAAAATAAATCGCAGGGCCCCGATGGCATCTTACCTACATCTTACCTGGATGCAAATAACATTCTAAGGGATAACTAACATGGATGTAGGAGAGGTAGGTCCTGTTTAACGAATTTACTTGAGTTCTTTGAGGAAGCTACAAGAGAAATTGATCACAAAAAGACCTATGATGTGATCTACTTAGATTTCCAGAAGGGCTTTGACGATGTCCCCCACAAATAGCTCTTGCTTAAACTCAAAGCTGCAGGGATTTTATGAACTGTAGCAGCTTGGATTGAAAACTGGTTAACTGACAGGAAGCAGAGAGTAGTTATTAGAGGCACAATCAGGGGCGGAGCTAAAGGTGGGGCGGGCTGGGCCACCGCCCTTGGGCCCGGGCCCTCCCCTGGATCGTAGAGGGCCCTCCCCCCAGCCAAAAGAGGACACTTCCATATACTAAATACACATAAAGTTGTACTGATATAATTTCTCCCAAGCTCTTGACAGCTAGAACACATTACTTACACTTTAACTATGACTTATGATTTTATATCATGTCATTAATGTGTGACTGAAATGAAAGAGTACTATCTAGGATGACGCCCAGACTCTTAACCTGGGTGGAGGGGTGTATAGCGGAACTATCAATATTGATGGAGAAACTGTGGGATTTAGTTAGAGTGAAAGTTGTACCAACGAGTATGTATATAGTTTAGCCTAACCTAGCCACTTAAGGGAGCAAGCCAGCTCAACAAGATGCCGGTCCCAAGCCCGGATTAATGGGGAGGGTTGGCATCAAGAAATAAGGAGGCTATCTTCACTGCATCACAAATGTCAAAATGTGGGAAATATGTGGTTGTATAAATAAATGCGTTAAAATAGGTTAATGATTCTGTGCTGTCTAAATTGTACTAAAAAGTTAGGCTACATGACATTTGAATGGGCTATACCCGGAGGCATGGATGCATTATGAGAATGAGAAAGACGGTGTGTTCACACTAATTAACATATACCCTATTCACTTAGACAATACACTGTAATTTATATCATTTATGGATGAGATGGGCAGGCAGCTGGAGGTAGAATTTATGTCCTTGGTAAAACTCTGACGGTCTCCACGCTGGTAACAATGTTGCTTTCTAGGCATAGCCAAACAAATCTCCTCCTGTCTGAAAAAGCATAGAAAACGCAATTTAGCCACTAAAACTTTAGTTTTTGTGAGGTACAGTCGAATTCTCTCATTAAGTTTTTTGTGTTCTTGCACCCACAATTTAATACTCGTTTCAGCGCTGCTACATATACATATGCGTGCGTGTGTTTGTGTGCGTGGGAGGGGAAGGGGGGACCTAATCTTTGTTTTGTCCCGGGGCCTTGTGTGCAGTTGTTCCGCCACTGGGCACAATGTCACAATGGGCATGTGTTCATAGTGGGGTACCGCAGGGATCAACTTTAGGACCACTATTGTTCCTAATTTACATTAATGATATTGACACCAATACATACAGTAAACTGGTTAAATTTGCAGACGACACCAAGGTGGGTGTTGTAGCAGATACTGATTTAGCAGCGGAGAGGCTACAACGTGATCTGGATTGAGTTAGCAACTGGGCTGATACCTCGCAGATGAAATTCAACATAGATAAATCTAAGGTAATAAAAAAGGCCAATAGAATGTTGGGTTACATCTCTAGGTGTGTGGAGTTTAAGTCAAGGGAAGTGATGCTACGATTATATAATTCCTTGGTAAGACCCCACCTATAATATTGTGTGCAGGTTTGGTCACCATACCTTAAGAAGGACATTACTGCCTTAGAAAAGGTGCAACGGAGGGCTACGAGAATGATTCCTGGTCTTAGAGGAATGTCTTATGAGGAGAGGTTAGTTGAGCTGAATCTGTTTAGCCTCGAGCAAAGGAGACTAAGGGGGGACGTGATTCAGGTATATAAGATTGTAACAGGACTGGATGCTGTTCAGCCAAATGGCTATTTCAATATTAGTTTAAATACTAGAACTCGTGGCCATAAGTGGGAATTTGAGGAAGCACTTCTTTAAACAGCGTGTAGTTAGAGTATGGAATAGTCTTCCTGCTAGTGTAGCGCAAACTACAAACCTGGGTTCCTTTAAATCAGACCTATATAAGATTTTAACAACCCTGAGCTATTAGTTAAGTTCACCCCAAACAAGCTTGATGGGCCGAATGGACTCCTCTCATTTGTAAATGTATGTTCTTATGACAAGAACAAGTACAAATACGGCTGATTCAAAGACAAGATCGAGACCTTCAAAAACTGGTCTTTAGTACTGCAACATTTGATCCATCCATTTTCTCCCGCTTATCCGAGGTCGGGTCGCGGGGGCAGCAGTCTCAGCAGGGAAACCCAGACTTCCCTCTCCCCGGCCACTTCATCCAGCTCCTCTGGGAGCCGAGAGACATAGTCCCTCCAGTGTGTCCTGGGTCTTCCCCAGCGCCTCCTCCCAGTGGGACATGCCCGGAATACCTCACCAGGGAGGCGTCCAGGAGGCATCCTAATCAGATGCCCGAGCCACCTCATCTGACTCCTCTCAATGCGGAGGAGCAGCGGCTCTACTCTGAGTCCCTTCCGAATGACCGAGCTCCTCACCATATCTCTAAGGGAGAGCCCAGCCACCCTGCGGAGGAAACTCATTTCGGCCGCTTGCACTCGCGATCTCATTCTTTTGGTCACTACCCACAGCTCGTGACCATAGGTGAGGGTAGGAACGTAGATCAACTGGTAAATCGAGAGCTTCGCCTTTTGGCTCAGCTCCTTCTTCACCATGACAGACCGATGCAGCGCCCGCATCACTGCGGACACCACACCGATCCGCCTGTCGACCTCCCGCTCCATTGTCCCCCCACTCGTGAACAAGACCCTGAGATACTTAAACTCCTCCACTTGGGGAGGATCCCATCCCCGACCCGGAGAGAGCATTCTACCCTTTTCTGGCTGAGGACCATGGTCTTGGATTTGGAGGTGCTGATTCTCATCCCAGCCACTTCACACTCGGCTGCGAACTGTCCCAGCGAGAGCTGAAGGTCACGGTCCGATGAGGCCAACAGGACCACATTATCTGCAAAAAGCAGAGACCTAATCCTGAGGTCACCAAACCGGACACTCTCAACGCCCTGGCTGCACCTAGAAATTCTGTCCATAAAAGTTATGAACAGAATCGGTGACAAAGGACAGCCCTGACGGAGTCCAACCCTCACCGGAAACAAGTCCGACTTATTGCTGCTCATGCGGACCAGACTCTGGCACCGGTCCTACAGGGACTGAACAGCCCTTAAAAGGAAGCCCGGCACCCCATACTCCCGGAGCACCCCCCACAGGACTCCCCGAGGGACACGGGCGAATGCCTTCTCCAAGTCCACAAAACACATGTAGACTGGTTGGGCAAACTCCCATGAACCCTCCAGAACCCTGCGGAGAGTATAGAGCTGGTCCACTGTTCCACGGCCGGTGCGAAAACCACACTGCTCCTCCTGAATCTGCGGTTCGACAATCCGGCAGACCCTCCTCTCCAGAACCCCCGAATAGACCTTACCAGGGAGGCTGAGGAGTGTGATCCCCCTATAGTTGGAGCATACCCTCTGGTCCCCTTTCTTGAAGAGGGGGACCACCACCCCGGTCTGCCAGTCCAGAGGCACTGCCCCCGATGTCCACGCGATGCTGCAGATGCGTGTTAACCAAGACAGCCCCACAGCATCCAGAGCCTTCAGGAACTCTGGGCGGATCTCATCCAACCCCGGGGCTCGACCACCGAGGAGCTTTTTAACCACCTCAGCGACCTCCGCCCCCGAGATAGGGGAGTCCACACCCAAGTCCCCATACTCTGCTTCCACATCGGAAGCGTGTTGGTGGGATTGAGGAGGTCTTCGAAGTACTCCTTCCACCGACCCAAAACATCCCGGGTTGAGGTCAGCAGCACCCCATCCCCACCATAAACAGTGTTGATGTTGCACCGCTTTCCCACCCGGAGCCGCCGGATGGTGGACCAGAATTGCCTCGAAGCCGTCCGGAAGTCGTTTTCCATGGCCTCGCCAAACTCCTCCCAAACCCGAGTTTTTGCCTCAGCGACCGCCGAAGCCGCATCCCGCTTGGCCTGCCAGTACCCATCAGCTGTCTCTGGAGTCCCACAGGCTAAATAGGCCCGATAGGACTCCTTCTTCAGCTTGACGGCATCCCTCACCACTGGTGTCCACCAGCGGGTTCGCGGATTGCCGCCGCCACAGGCACCGACTACCTTACGGCCACAGCTCCGGTCAGCCGCCTCCACAATGGAGGCGCGGAACATGGCCCATTCGGACTCAATGTCCCCCGCCTCCCCCGGGACATGGGAAAAGTTCTGCCGGAGGTAGGAGTTGAAACTCCTCCTGACAGGGGATTCAGCCAGATGTTCCCAGCAGACCCTCACTATACGCTTGGGCCTGCCAGGCCTGGCCGGCTTCCTCCCCCACCAGCGGAGCCAACTCACCACCAGGTGGTGATTGGTTGACAGCTCCACCCCTCTCCTCACCTGAGTCCAATACATGCAGCCGCAAGTCCAATGACACGACCACAAAGTCGATCATCGAACTGCGGCCTAGGGTGTCCTGGTGCCAAGTGCACATATGGACACCCTTATGCCTGAACATGGTGTTCATTATGGACAATCCGTGTCAGAAGTCCAACAACAGAACACCACTCGGGTTCAGATCGGGGGGGCCGTTCCTCCCAATCACGCCACTCCAGGTCTCACTGTCATTGCCCATGTGAGCATTGAAGTCCCCCAGCAGAACAAGAGAGTCCCCAGAAGGAATGCTCTCCAACACCCCTTCCAGAGACTCTAAAAAGGGTGGGTACTCTGAACTGCCGCTCGGCGCATATGCGCAAACAACAGTCAGAACCCGTCCCCCCACCTGAAGGCGAAGGGAGGCTACCCTCTTGTCCACCGCGGTAAACCCCAATGTGCAGGCGCCCAGCCAGGGGGCAATAAGTATGCCCACCCCCGCTCGGCGCCTCTCCCCGCAGGCAACTCCAGAGTGGAAAAGGGTCCAACCACCTTCAAGGAGACTGGTTCCAGAGCCCAAGCCGTGCGTCGAGGTGAGCCCGACTATGTCTAGCCGGAATTTCTCAACCTCGCGCACCATCTCAGGCTCCTTCCCCATCAGAGAGGTGACATTCCATGTCCCAAGAGCTAGCTTCTGCAGCCGAGGATCGGACCGCCAAGGTCCCCACCTTCGGCCACTGCCCAGCTCACAATGCACCCGACCCCTATGGCCCCTCCTATGGGTGGTGAGCCCATTGGAAGGGGGACCCACGTGCCTTGTTCGGGCTGTGCCCGACCACGCCCCATGGGTATAGGCCTGGCCACCAGGCGCTCGCCATCGAGCCCCACCTCCAGGCCTGGCTCCAGGGCAAGGGAAAACGTGTTTCCAATATTTTTCTCATCATATGGGGTGTTTTGAGCCGAACTTCGTCTGGTTCCTCACCCCGGACCTGTTTGCCTTGGGTGACCCTACCAGGGGCATAAAGCCGCGGGCAACTTAGCTCCTGGGATCACTGGAACACGCAAACCCCTCCACCACGATAAGGTGTCGGCTCCAGGAGGGGTGCAACATTTGATATTACTATAAATTTATATCATGAACAAATGAAGCAATGGTGTAGTGGTAAAAAGAAATTAAAGGTGGGTAAATTTAAAAGGTGCATGAACAGCGTTTATATGCATTTACCCTCCACTACACCACTGAATGAAAGATTTGAGTTAATCTGAATAATTGCTTAATGTAATCCAAAAACTCACAATGTCACATAATAGAGTGGTATTCTGATCGAATTTTCCGCATAAGAAATAATGGAAAACCGATTAATTGGTTCCCGGCCCCAAAAAATTACAGCTAAATATGTTTTTTTTTCTAGCATTTAAACACAAACAAGAAGAGCATATACTTAGAGCTGGGCGATATGGCCTAAAAATAAAATCTCCGATTTTTTTCACAATAAATCCGTTTTTTCAATTTTAATCGATTTTCCCCTCCCCTACTCAAAATCAAACTACAGATGACAAATAAATGGTTCAAAACAAGTTGTTTTTTTTTCTTTTTACCGATAAGTGTAATCTGACAAGCCAAAAAAGATGCTTATAAGTGAGATGGCAGACCATCCCGGCTTTTCCACAGTATGTATGGGCAGTGTGTCTTTTGCAATATACATCGCGACAGCGTCTATTATTGCCTTCCACCGTGCCCTATTCTTATCATATGGCACACAGTTCGAAAACGTATCAGGGACGGTTGCTTGCTTAACTTTGGATGTTGTGCTGGTGCTGCGGCTATTTTCATTTCGCTGGGGGCTGCACTTCTCTCACTCCGCTGTGTGCCTCTGGTTTAGGTGCTGAAATAAATTTGTCGTGCTGCTTCCTTTGATTGCAACAGTTTTTAAACAAACTTTGCAACAGGGACTTGTTTGGTCAGTGTCCGATGGCGCAAAACCGAACCATTGCCATGTTGTTTGTGAATCCGCTACAGTGTTTGGGTGCCCCGCGGTAATATACCCGTGAAGAACGGTGCGTCACATTAGTTCCGCTTTTGGCGCACGCGTGTAAAATAAGTAATAAAATCGATTTTCATAAAAACACATCGTCCTGAACTGTAAATTTGAATTAATCGATAAAATCGATTTATTGCCCACCTCTACATATACTGTACTAAACACATCTAAGCACATTTATCAAAACAGTAATTTGTAAAGTAAGAAAATAAATATATATATGTGTGTGTGTGAGTGTGTATGTATATGTTTTCTCATTTGAATTGCGAACATGAGTTATTGATTGCACCAGAGGGTTACTGTAATCTTTTCATCCATCCATCCATCCATTTACTTCCGCTTATCCGAGGTCGGGTCTTTTCATAATAATTGAATTTAATTAATGCTTGCATCTCTATTGCAGTATTACAATATTTACATACTGTTGTGCAGATATTACATTTTCTCTTTTTTTGTATTAAGCTGTTTCAAAGTTTGAGAAGTGATTGAGACTATGATCTTGAATAAATCCTGCATGAAAGCACTGTTGCTTAAACGTGTGCTGTTTTTGTCTCCCAACACAGAACTCTGTCACCTTATTTCTTTTTTTTTGGAGTACACTGGCCTAGCCTTGCAGCTAGGTTGGTTACAAATTTGGGGGCTCATCCGGGATTAGCATGGTCCTGCCAATGCTAATCTAAAAATCGTGGGATCCAGATTTTTTATTATTGAATCGATCGCCTGACAGACTTCGCAGACAACGATGACTACTCTTTGAGAAGTGTGAAAGGACATCCAGGGTCAACTACTCCAGTTGATCCGTGCTGCAGACACAGAGGTCCTTTATCGCCTTGCAGCATCGTGCAAAGATGAGGTGGCGGAGGAATTGCCAGAAAGAGATGCAGCAATGGTGGAACCTTTCGACTACATTATGTGGTTCTTTAGGAGTGAGGAACTGCGTAGTCTGGAGGACTAAGGGCTGTCCCGTCTGCTTGCCTTCCAGGATCTCATCAATGATCTGCAAACACCAGGGGTCTCATTTACACTCACCTAAAGGATTATTAGGAACACCTGTTCAATTTCCATTAATGGAATTATCTAATCAACCAATCACATGGCAGTTGCTTCAATGCATTTAGGGGTGTGGTCCTGGTCAAGACAATCTCCTGAACTCCAAACTGAATGTCAGAATGGGAAAGAAAGGTGATTTAAGCAATTTTGATCGTGGCATGGTTGTTGGTGCCAGACGGGCCGGTCTGAGTATTTCACAATCTGCTCAGTTACTGGGATTTTCACGCACAACCATTTCTAGGGTTTACAAAGAATGGTGTGCAAAGGGAAAAACATCCAGTATGTGGCAGTCCTGTGGGCGAAAATGCCTTGTTGATGCTAGAGGTCAGAGGAGAATGGGCCGACTGATTCAAGCTGATAGAAGAGCAACTTTGACTGAAATAACCACTCGTTACAACCGAGGTATGCAGCAAAGCATTTGTGAAGCCACAACACGCACAACCGTGAGGCGGATGGGCTACAACAGCAGAAGACCCCACCGGGTACCACTCATCTCCACTACAAATAGGAAAAAGAGGCTACAATTTGCATGAGCTCACCAAAATTGGACAGTTGAAGACTGGAAAAATGTTGCCTGGTCTGATGAGTCTCGATTTCTGTTGAGACATTCAAATGGTAGAGTCAGAATTTGGAGTAAACAGAATGAGAACATGGATCCATCATGCCTTGTTACCACTGTGCAGGCTGGTGGTGGTGGTGTAATGGTGTGGGGGATGTTATCTTGGCACACTTTAGGCCCCTTAGTGCCAATTGGGCATCGTTTAAATGCCACGGGGAGGAAGGAACCGGAAAGAGGAAGGAACCGGAAAGGCTAGGTGAACCGGAAATGCTGTAAGTGACGTCAGACGCCGGAGACTTGGCGGAAAATCTGAATGAACAGCGAGCTGAGCGAGGACAGCGAGGGGAAGTTGGAATCACTCGAAGAATACATTGACTGGTACTTCGACACTACAGTCATGAAGAAGAACCTCAATACATCTTCCCCGGGCAAAAGCGAGACGCCGTCATCCAAAAGAAGTCGCCTGGCAGACTCCCTCGGAGCAACTTCGCCGACTAGTAAAGACTTCGCCGACATCCTGGAGTCAATCGACAAGCGATTATCCAGCTTCGACGCGAGGTTGTCTCTGGTCGAGATTTTGCATCAGGAGTTCACATCCCTGAGGGAGTCTTTGGAATTCAGCCAGCAACAGGTGGAAACACTCGCTGCTGAAAACGCCTCACTACGGGGCTCGGTCAAGTCTCTAACTGAGAATGTGACCAATCTAAAAGAAGAAAATAAAAAAATAAAAGAGACTGTCATCGATCTCCAAGCCCGTAGTATGAGAGATAACCTGGTGTTTTCAGGCATCCCGGAATCTGCTGAAGAGGACGCAGAAATTACGGTTAAAACATTTATCAAGACCCACCTGAAGCTTCCAGAGGACACTGTGGAAAGCATCTGCTTTGACAGAGTCCATCGGCTGGGAGCTAAGAGGCCTGGTGCCCTGAGACCGCGTCCTATTGTGGCCAAATTCGGGAATTTCAAACAGAAGCAGCAGGTGAAGAGCCGCGGCAGGGAGCTGAAAGGAACGGACTTTGGCGTAAACGACCAGTTCCCCAAAGAGATTCTGGAGCGACGCAAAGTTCTGTCCCCAATCCGACGCAGCTCCATCCAGAAGGGCTCCCGAGCTGTCATCGCCGTGGACTGGCTCTACGTGGATGGACAGCTCTACCGCGACCCTAACATCACTCCCTGGTTATATTAATGCCACTCCAGATAAGAACCTGTTATATTTTTCTTCTTTTCCCAAATCCTTTTCTGTTTACTTCAATCTAGCTTATACATGTTAATTCGCTAATTTAATGTTAGGTCATAACAAATACACTACCGTCAGTCTCCGCAGCGCTACAGTGCTAACAATGTTTTCGTTTCTATGTTTCTCACATATACCCTTACTCGCGTGCCCCTTTGTATGTCTTTTTCACTTCTCCCTGCTTTCCCTGCACCGATCACCTGCTTTAAATTTCTACTCAATCACACACAACACCCTCGATTTTTACACATCTGCACGACATGATCATGTACATATGTACTTAGCTTCACCACAACCACTCCGACCTTATAGTGCACACAGACATATAGGATACACACGCACACAAGCGCTCACACGCTCGTTCGTATCTGACTCATTTGCACATGCAATATTAGGTACACACACATGTCTATGGGCACACTAAGGTTTGTCTCATGGAATGTGCATGGAGCTGGCTCCAGAGAGAAGAGGTTAAAAATATTTAGCCAGCTTAAAAAACTACAGGCAGACGTTGTTTTATTACAAGAGACTCATAGACCTGCCACAGCTACAGATGAACTTAAAACACCTGAGTTTCCTAATGTGTTCTCAGCCTGTTATAACTCTAGGCAAAGGGGAGTAGCAATTTTAATACATAAAAATGTTAATTTCACATTACTCAACACAATTATAGATCCAGGGCTGCGAGGATTGCTGGGATTGCTGCGAGAGAGTGGTGTTGAGCTGCAGCGATTGTTTGGGATTGTTTTTTGGAGTGTTTTGAGTGTTTGTGTGCTTTACCTGTTTACGTGGGTGGCTGTTTATTTCTATTTATTTTTCTTATTTCGGTCAGCGTGAGTGCTTGTCTGTCCTGTCTGTTAATTAACAGCGCGATTATTACCGACAGAGATCTGCGGGTGTCGCGTGAGCGGCGTTTTTCTGTCCGCGTTTAAACTCCGTAACAAACACCCGCGGGGCGATAATAACTAATAATATCTAACATCGGTATCGCTACCCAGCGTCGGAAAAGGACAGTTGCTCCTGAGCTTTGCTCGGTCGCCAGTCGGGGCCTGGCGGACATTTTCCACTTTTTTCCCGCTCCGGCAGTAGCCTGCTGTGAGGGGGTTTTCGTGTTTTTTCGACCTCCCAAGAGCAACTTCGATTTCTCCTTGTTTTTAGTTCATACTTGGTTCAGGCAGAAGTTCTTCTGGTAAGTAGTAGTAAATTTATCAGGTTTCAAATTTTAAATAAAATAATAATTAAGTTCCGTTTTAACACAAGTAATAACTTATTTTAGTGTACTCCGCACGTTACTGCATTTATTGTTACGCAAATTAATCTTTATAGTTAAATACACTATATAAATTTACTGGGCTGGGAGTACGGGGTCATAGTGAGTTAGTTAATTATGGGGCCGGCTCAGTGTTGCGTTTGCAAGATGTTTGCTCTTCTGGACGTTAGTGTCCAGTCGGACTTCATCTGCGAGCGATGTAAGCTAGTGGACTCACTCATGGTCAAGGTTCGCGACCTTGAGGAGCAACTGGCTCGCATCCAATGCAACAGTGAGTTAGATGAGCTAGTTGATACGCCGTTTTAATTTAAAAAATTAAAAGTAGACACTGTAAAAGGCCTACCATTAGTGGTCTGTATTTGAATGCTAGGAGTATTAGAAACAAAATTAATGACTTAGAGGCTTTAATTTCTTCAGACAATTACGACATTATAGGAATAACTGAAACATGGATGAATGTCAATGATGGTGATGAATATAATATGGATGGTTATACGTTGTTCCGTAGAGACCGGATAGGCAAGAAGGGAGGTGGTGTTGCAGTATACGTAAAAGAAAACTTGCAGGCAAGGGATCTCACTGATAAAAATAAAAATTCAGAAGCTGTATGGATAAAACTTGATGCTAAAGATTCAAATGGCCTAATTGTCGGGGTTTGTTATAGAGCACCTAATGTAGCTGTAGAGGAAAGCAGAATATTATATGATGATATCAGGATTATGAGTAATAAAAATGATGTGGTGGTTATGGGTGATTTTAATTTACCTGGGATACAGTGGGACACAGTCTCTGGCTCTTCTGTAAATGAACTTGAGATGGTGGAATTAGTACAGGATTGTTTTTTTACTCAGTTTGTTAATACTCCTACCAGGGGAGAAGCCCTTCTTGATCTGGTTTTCTGTAATAACCAGGATAGGATTGGAAAATTAGAGGTTTTAGACCCATTGTACGGTAGTGATCATAACATGGTTAAATTCGAGGTTAATTTTAGTGTCCGAAGAGCAAAGTCGAAATTAAAAGTATACAATGTTAGGAAGGCTAACTTTAATGGTATGAGACGGAAATTAGAAACTGCAAACTGGACAGAGTTAAATAGCAAAACAGTAGAAGAGGCATGGGAATTTTTCAAAAGCACATTGTTGCAAGTGCAAGAGGACTTCATACCTGTTTCCAGCAAAACTAAATCTAGGAAACGACAACCAAGGTGGTTTACTAAGGAAATTAAGAATAAAGTCAGGAGGATTAGGGCTCTGTTCCACAAATGGAAAATAACTAATGATTTCAAAATTAAGCAGGAGTATCTAAGTCTACAGGTAGAGTTAAAAAATGACATTAGGCTATCCAAGAGGGATGTAGAAAGAAAAATTGCATTGGAGGCTAAGCATGACAGTAAAGGTTTCTTCCAATATTTTAACTCCAAGAGAGCACTAAAAGCTGAAATCACTAATTTGCAGGATAGTAAGGGACTTATAATTGATAATGAAATTGATATGGTAAATGAGTTTAATGATTATTTTTCAAGGGTGTTCACAATAGAGAACACAAGTAACTTACCACCAATTAATACGAATACAGCATCGTCTATGACCAATATATGTATAACTGAGGTTGATGTGATACTAAGCCTAGCTAAACTCAAAATAAATAAATCGCAGGGGCCTGATGGCATCTTACCTATAGTCTTAAAAGAGATGAGGGATATTATTAGCCAACCTTTAACTTTAATATTCCAGAAATCGTTATCTGCGGGTGTGGTACCATCAGATTGGAAGCATGCTAATATAACACCCATATTCAAAAAAGGGGATAGAAGTAATCCAGCAAACTATAGGCCAATCAGTTTAACTAGCATTACTGGAAAAATAATGGAAGCTATAATTCAAGTGAAAATGGTAGATTACCTAGATGCAAATAACATCATAAAAGATAGGCAACATGGATTTAGGACAGGTAGATCCTGCTTAACGAATCTACTTGAGTTCTTTGAGGAAGCCACAAGTGAAATTGATCACAAAAAGGCCTATGATGTGATTTACTTATATTTCCAGAAGGCCCTTGATGTTGTCCCCCACAAATGGCTCTTGCTAAAGCTTAAAGCTGCAGGGATTTTAGGAACTGTGGCAACTTGGATCAAAAACTGGCTAACTGACAGGAAGCAGCGAGTAGTTATTAGAGGCACAATGTCACAGTGGGCCTCCGTTCATAGTGGGGTACCGCAGGGTTCAATTTTAGGACCTCTATTGTTCCTAATTTACATTAATGATATTGACACAAATACATACAGTAAACTGGTTAAATTTGCAGACGACACCAAGGTGGGCGGGGTAGCAGATACTAATCTAGCAGCAGAGAGGCTTCAACGGGATCTGGATTTAATTAGCGAATGGGCTGATACTTGGCAGATGAAATTTAACACAGATAAATGCAAGGTAATCCATGCAGGGAGCAGAAATATAAAGTACAGATATTTTATGGGTTCCACTGAAATAAAGGTAGCTGATTACGAGAAAGATCTCGGTATGTATGTTGATGCTTCCATGTCCCCCTCTCGCCAGTGTGGGGAAGCAATAAAAAAGGCGAACAGAATGTTGGGTTATATCTCTAGGTGTGTGGAGTTTAAGTCAAGGGAGGTGATGTTACACTTATATAATTCCTTGGTAAGACCCCACCTAGAATACTGTGTGCAGGTTTGGTCACCATACCTCAAGAAGGACATTGCTGCCTTAGAAAAGGTGCAACGAAGAGCTACGAGAATGATTCCTGGTCTTAGAGGAATGTCTTATGAGGAGAGGTTAGCGGAACTGAATCTGTTTAGCCTTGAGCAAAGGAGACTAAGGGGGGATATGATTCAGGTCTATAAGATTCTAACGGGTCTGGATGCTGTTCAGCCAAATGACTATTTCAATATTAGTCTAAATACTAGAACTCGTGGCCATAAATGGAAATTTGCGGGCGAACATTTTAAAACAAATTTGAGGAAGCACTTCTTTACACAGCATGTAGTTAGAGTATGGAATAGTCTTCCTGCTAGTGTAGTGGAAGCTAAAACCCTGGGTTCCTTTAAATCAGAGCTAGATAAGATTTTAACAACTCTGAGCTATTAGTTAAGTTCTCCCCAAACGAGCTTGATGGGCCGAATGGCCTCCTCTCGTTTGTAAATTTCTTATGTTCTAAACAGATCTTCAAGCGCAGAAAAGACCATCAGCCCGGGAGATGAGAAGCCCACAAGAAACCCTCCGGTGAAGGCCCAGCTGAACAGAGAACAGCACCCAAGACAAAGCTTCACCAGGAGAGAGAATCCAGAGGGGCTCCACTCCACTGCTCCAAACACCGCGCCTTCCTGAGTGCCATCAACTCAGCAGCTCTGCCATCAACTGCCAAGACCCCCCCCACTCTTCAACCAAGTAAACCAACTTCCTTTCATTCTAACAACTTAAGCTGCTCTGTTAACCTGCTATAAGACTTTAGGGTCCTGTTTCCACAAACTGTGCTTGCTTTGCAGAACAGTATTTCCCATTTAAGGTTACTCATTTAAATCCGGTCATTGCATTTTCATAATTACATCATTTGTTTTATTCCGTTATTTCGTGTTTGTTGTTTGTTTTAGGTGTAATGTCTGTCTTATGTTAGTTGTAGTGTTAGTTAGGAATAAATGCATGTCTTTTACACAACTTCAGCCTCCGTCATTGAATACTCACACTAAGTTCCTGCCTCTGTGCGATCTTGCTACAAGCTCTGAACCTCAAACTCGCGAGACTCTCTCTCATCGGCCGTGAGGGGAACTTTGCTACCAATCGTTTACATTACCTGGTGATGCAGCTCGCTGGACGAGCCTTCTAACCCAGGTTACTAAGCGATACTGGTAATTAGTGAGTCCCATTTAAGTCTCACATTAACAGACTCATAGGGATACCGCAATTGAGTTTGGAGGAGCCGACCATTCGGCATAAAGATTTGTTAATAATCAGCATTAAATAATAATTAATTAAACTTAAATTAATTTCAAACATATTGGTGGAGATATTTAAAATTACCTGAGCTAATAATTCCTACATTAATTGGTGGAAGAACGCGGGCACAAAGTTTAAACTTTTTGTGAGCACACAATTTAAACTTTTTATGACCGAACGTGCAGTTGAATAAGCGTTACTGTGAACAGGTTGCAAAGTTGAGGATTAATTGCACTCACGGCAGTCCGAAGGCATTTAAGCGGGATTATACGGGCTTATTATTTTTTTTAATTATTTCTATTATTAGTAGTTATTTTCTTTTTGTTTTTATTTTCGGTTATTTTATTTTAGGTTTCATTCGTTTTAAACTGTAGTAAACTTAAACCCTACATCTGACGAGATTCTCAGGTATAGCGCGTTGTTTCCAGGATCGATTCGGACGAGTTTCTCCGTTTCTATATATCCTGGCAGAGATCTCTCTCTATTAGCGAACAGTAATTCTTGTTATGAGGTTCTAACCTGAATTCTGTTGCGTTTGCACTCCCTGAGATAAGACCGATAGCTTAGCTACCTATCAGGATCTTACTCCCATGTGTGTGCCTGCTTTAGACAAAGCAAGTTTAACACCACTTTGCGCTGTGAGCCAAGTGTGTGTTATTTAGAATTTGGGAGTCTCCAGTGCTTGAGACCCGCCGTGGTTAAGCACCATTTTCGACGAGATATAGTGCACTCACTATTTAAATCCGTCGCCGTAACACGAGCGCTGTCTCGCTTCAGCAATTGTTTTAAGGGGTTTTAAACTGCGCAAGACACAGAAGTTAGCCGCAAGCGGCGTGTGCATACATTAAAAGTGTATGTGACTCATCTAGCGTCGACAACCGCCTAGCAGCCGTCTTGGTTACGAGTGCAGTCAGCGAACGCCACTCTAACCACTTAAAGGTCAGAGCCCTGAAGGCCTGCCTGACGCCATTTGTTTTTTTTTCTCCTGGGTCACCAGTGACCCCACCCCTTAGGCTCACGTACCTGGGACCCCCCCCCACAAAGGGAGCAACATCCCATTGAGCCTCTAGTGGTCAGGCATAGAACTACCACTCCATTTCAAAAGTGCGCCTCTAGTGGTCAGGCATAGAACTACCACTCCATTTCGAAATTGCGTCTCTAGTGGTCAGCCATAGTAGTGTAACTAAAATTCTAGAGAAAGTTGTTGCTCACCAGCTGTCTTCCTTTCTCCAAGATAATAATGCTAACGAGCTATATCAGTCATATTTCAGACCCAATCATAGCACAGAAACGGCCTTAGTCAAAGTGATAAACGACTTGCTTATGGCTTCCGACCGTGGCTGTATATCGCTATTATTCTTACTGGATCTAACTGCAGCATTCGATACTGTAGACCATAATATTCTTTTGGACCGGTTGGAAACATTGATTGCCATTAAAGGGACAGCACTACTGTGGTTTCGTTCGTATTTAACTGATCGTTACCAGTTTGTCCATGTAAACAATGAGTCATCCATAGCCACTAAAGTAAGATCCCGCAGGGATCAGTGTTGGGCCCACTAATGTTCAATCTATATATGTTACCGCTTGGTAACATAATTAGAAATTACAGTGTTAATTTTCATTGTTATGCTGATGATACACGATTGTATCTATCTGTCAAACCTAGTGACGCATCCCAGCTCTCTTCTTTAGCCGACTGTCTGCTAGACATCCGTTGTTGGATGGCAAGGAATTTCCTCATGTTAAATACTGAAAAAACTGAGGTTCTTTTAATCGGTCCTAAGGAGGCCCGCAATAAGTTTGTAATCCCCAACCCTAGTGGCCTCCCTACTCAATTTAAAACAGTGGTCAGAAATCTTGGTGTCCTGGTAGACTCCGACCTCTGCTTCAGTGCTCACATAAATAGCATTACCAGTACGGCATTTTACCATCTACGGAACATAGCCAAGCTTCGGAAGTTGCTTTCCTTTCAAGATGCAGAAAAACTAAAACATGCCTTTATAACTTCTAGATTGGACTACTGCAATGCCCTCCTTTCGGGTTGTCCATCTGGATCCCTACATAAACTTCAGTTAGTACAAAATGCAGCTGCCAGAGTTCTCACAAAAACTAAAAAATTTGATCACATTAGCCCTATCCTGTCTTCCCTGCACTGGCTACCGGTCAAGTTTAGGATTGACTACAAATTATTGCTATTGACCTACAAAGCTCTGAATGGCCATGCACCACAATATCTCAATGATCTTCTGGTCCCTTACAACCCTTCTCGCCTGCTTCGTTCACAAGGAGCAGGATATCTATTAGTTCCTAAAGTAGACAGGGCTATGGCAGGCTGCAGAGCATTCTCCTACAGAGCTCCGCAGCTGTGGAATGGTCTCCCGGCGGATGTGCGGGATTCAGGCACACTCTCACTTTTCAAGTCTAGATTAAAAACGCACTTGTATAGCTTAGCGTATAGGAAACCTAGTTCTGGTTCCAGCTAGTCCCTCACTCCCAGTCAGACTAACAGTATGAGGTGATGAGCTGGGTGGGGATCGGTGTCATTGGCTTTGGATAAACTGAGGCGTCAGTGCTGTCACTCTAGCTCTACACTAGAGTGCTGATGTTCAGGGAGTCCCCATGCCTGTGTTCCCGCCTGTCTCTCCCTCTTTCTCATGCTGCTATACCCAGATCTGCCGGAGCCTAGACGAATATTGCACTCGATCAGTTTGCTTGCACTGCCTCTGGTTTCCTTAATTGTGACTAATACACAATTTTTCTTACTTCCTCCCTCACCCCTTCTGGGGTGTGCTCCCTGGAGCACAATGTCGTTGAAGAATTTATGCCTCTGCTGCCTACAAGACAATTACCTCCACCACCGGTAACTACCCTCCAACCTGCCTGCCCTTGGCTCAACACGATGCCTCGCCATCCTTCCCTGCGGCTGTGCCTCTATTAATCCTGCCATCGTGCATCAAGCACCACGTGCCTGCACCGGTTGGCCGCTGCATTGAGACTGATATTTCAACCCCTGTATTAGCTTAGTCATTTCATCTTGTTTGTTTGACTCATCTGCCGGCCCCTGGAGGATGGGCTCCCCCTTTGGGTCTGGTTCCTCCCAAGGTTTCTTCCTCTTAGGGAGTTTTTCCTTGCCACCGTTGCCTTTGGCTTACTCAATGGGGGGTCCTTACGAGGCAGAAATGTAAAGCGCATTGAGACAATGTAATGTTGTGATAATGCGCTATATAAATAAAATTGAATTGAATAGTGTAACAACATCTGAGTTGGGTCTCTAGTGGTCAACACTGGTAATACCAACACACATAATTGGACACAGGTTTTTGCCTGAAAGCAGGAATCAACTTAACAGACCAAATCGATTAGATCACAACACATTAACATCTAATTAGGTTATTGCTGCATAACTAATTGATGTTTACAATTAAACAATAAGAAACAATTAATTTGGTTTGATTTCTGTTTTACCTTTTTGATTTATTTTAGGTTTTACTTCATTTTATGCTTTCATCCACTCCCTCTCCCCCAACTAGAGTAACTCACTGCTGTTCTAACCTGCAACAACTTCTCCCAGGGAACAATTTTTGTTTGTTTATTTTGTCGTGGGTAACTATTCCCGTGGTTCACTACACCCTTCCAGTTACCCATTGACAGGCCCCAGTTCTACTTTATTTTATTTTGTTGGTTTTATTTGTTCGCCCAGATTTAGGTGTCAAGCCACCCACCTAGGCATCACCCAGCCTGAGTAACAGATTTCTGCGGCCACCCTCCTGTTGACCGAGTCACAATGACCCACATGGAAAGCCCACTGGACCAGTGGAAAGATTTTGGTATCTGGTCTGAAGATGTGCCTCCCAACTTGCCACCCGGTCATGTCGATCTCACATGGTCCAAAGAAGCTGACCAAATTGAGGACGACATTGCCGAACTTATGGACATGCCACCCACTCAGAAATGCGGGAGTAAGGAGCTAACCAAAATACTCGGCTCCCTCGCACACCAACTCCTAGCCAGGCTGCAGATTAGCGAAGAGGAAACGTCCGGCCTCAAACAAAGAGTGCAATCACTCAAGCAGCAGGAGGAAAACACCCAACGACTAATGGCAGAGGCACAGAGAGATGCCGCCCAGGCCCAGCATCACATTGGGAATCTGGAGCAAGAACTCCAAAAGAGAAGCTCTCCACCCCATGAGGAGGAGGAGACGGAAGAAGGCGAAATACCTCACACCAGCAAAAAGCTTCAACACGCCCTGGAAGAGCTCAGAGCTGAAGCTGACCAGCAAAAACAGCAAGCCAGAGCCACCAGGGAAAACCTTGAAGCCAGACTGGACCAGGCCTGACACCCTGCTGGACAGAGCCCACGCGAAGCTCAAGAACAAGGATGGTCGGATCCAGGCCCTGGAAAACCATCTGGCAGAGGCACAGAGAGATGCCATCCAGGCCCAACATCACATTGGGAACCTGAAGCAAGAACTCCAAAAGAGAAGCTTTCCACCCCATGAGGAGGAGGAGACAGAAGAAGGTGAAATGCCTCGCACCAGCAAAAAGCTTCAACATGCCCTGGAAGAGCTCAGAGCTGAAGCTGACCAGCAAAAACAGCAAGCCAGAGCCACCAGTGAAAACCTTGAAGCCAGACTGGACCAGGCCGACACCCTGCTGGACAGAGCCCATGCCGAGCTCAAGAAAAAGGATGGTTGGATCCAGGCCCTGGAAAACCATCTGGACGAGGCACAGAGACGTCTGCACAAGATGAATCACCAACTGATCAGCTCCCAGGAACAGCTCATCGATGCCAGAATGAAACATCGGGCGGACGCAGAAGAGATTGACCGGGTGAGACAGGAATTGAAGCAAGCATATGAGGTGAAGTCGGAATTCGAGGCACCCTACGAATCAGCAATGGGACCGACGTCATCTCTAACAGTGCGGTCGCTCCCAAGGCACACGGGGATCTCTCATCGGGACGAGGTAACTCCCTGCCCCTCACCAGACCTTGAGGAACCAAGAACCCAGAAGGTCTCTCTCAGAGAAGACACCACAGATGGAACAGGCCTACCAAAGCGAACGTTACACCAGCACCGTGCTACCACAAAGGAGCTTGATAAAGTAGCTCGGAATATCAACACGTTTACCCCGAATCCCAGAGGAGGCCACGACATTCATGCCTACCTCCAAGACATTGACTTCCACCTCCAAAGACTGGACAATGTAACCAATGAGGACAGAGTCTACCTCATCAGGATCACATCTAGCCTGGAAGTCCGCAGCTTCTTGGATCGACAACCTAGTCGAATCAAAGCCGACGCCATGCTGCTACACGAAGCACTGACTCGGGAGTTTGCTGATCCTGAGTCAGAACAAGGTATCACCGTCGCCTTCGATGTTAAACAGAGCAGACAAGAAGCTACCCAAACCTACTACAATCGCCTTCGTCGGGCATATTTTGGGTCCAGAAATGAGCCAGACATGGAAGAAGATGCGAACTTCAAGGCTCTCTTCCTTCAGAACCTCCACCAAACCATTAACCACTACCTGGGGCTCATGGCTTGTCCCTGCACCATGACAAGTCAACAACTGCGAGACCTGCCGATCAAGGCGTACCACAAACAAAGAGCAGCAGCTGAGAAGGCAACCAAGGCTCCGGCAGTGCTGAACCTTGGCACTACAGATCCTAACCTAGCGTTGGAAGGTGGCCACCCTCCTCATCAACCACCAATCCATGACCGAGGTTGGAGAGCAGCAAGCCACAGTGAGCGTTACCCTGGTGCGCCCCCACAGCAGTCAAAGACTCAGCCAGGCTGGTGGGAGACACGGCGCTATCTTAACAAGGGTAAGCTAAGACCAATGGAGCCATGGAACAAGCGGAGAGACCGACAGGGAAACCAGTTTCCTAAGCCAAGCTCTCCCCCAAGTTCCCGACGGAATCCACCACAGAACTGGCAAGACAGAAGGAGAGGTTACGATCCAGACTCAAGGCCTGGACGAACCAAGGAAGAAGAGGAGTCTAATCTACTACAGTTGCTGCGTGATTTCTTTACTCAGCATCCCCTCAAGGGTCAAGAGGACTTTCGGAAGAAAGATCCAAAATTACTAGGACGGAAGCACAAATCACGCAGGACCCCACAACCTTCACCTGAACCCACACCAGACAATGCCTACAAACTCCCTCAGAGGTCAGCCCCAAATGACACTCAACAGTCATCGGCCTTCCCTACCAGAGATATTGGAACAACTGAAGAAGTCCCACCTCAATTAGAAAGTGCTACTGACTCATGCCCAGTAAGAGCACCTGATGTTGGCGTCACCAACACAGAGCTTGATCAAGGGGATGAGCCCCCGCTGGTGCCCGGTAGCACTGTCCTGGTTGTGTGCCTTGACTCAGAGCACCAATCTGACTGTGGCGACGCCTCACCATTTCCTGGCCAGGCCCCTGTGCCACAGGTTCTGGGTGACCTGATGGAAAGGGGGGTAGCCAAGAAATTCTACCTCTCCATCATCCTGGAAGATGTTCTCACCCTCGAGGCCCTCATCGACACTGCAGCAGACATCATCCTCATGTCAGCCAGTCGCTTCTACCAGGTGCAGCACCTAG
>NW_027326133.1:0-53480 GCF_048594095.1 Paramormyrops kingsleyae
AATTCAAATTTACAACACACATTCAGAGCCACGTGAGACATGCAGTACAGCATAGAGGTAATTCCTAATGATGTTTATTGGTCTATTGATTTTGGTGGTTTTAAAACATACACATGCTTAAATGTAGAATGCACTTCTTACAATCAAGATAGACAAAATGATGTGGAGTTCCTTAGTGGGAGTCCCTGAAGTCATGTGAATATTGGTAAGCTAATTTACCTATGTTTGTGTTTTGTTTGACACTGTAACTTTCTGATCAGCTACTCCTGACCTCACTCCCCCAGTCCCGTTCTGTGTATACCTTTCTTTTCTGTTGATAGCTTTGGTCTTCATGTTGCCGTCTTGCAGGTTTCTTCATCAGCAAATGCAACAATTATTGCAGACCCACAGGACACTTTCATTGTCTTTATTGCAGCCAAACAATAATACGCAAAGACCAGTTTAAACATCATGTATCCCAATGCATCAGTGAAACCAAGCCAACCACAACGGAAGCGCATCAGTCACCTCCCGCCTCTCCTGCTCCCTCCTTTACTGCTTCTGAAGCTGCATGTCCCCCTCCCCCAGTCCCCATCCTCCACCCCTCACTTTCTTCATGTTCCTCTGATCCTGGCTCCTCAGCAGCACCAGCACTACCACCCCCTCACCCAAAGAAAGCAGAAAACAGTGAAGTGTACTAGCTGTGGCCTAATCCTTAATAGACGGAACCTACGGATACATCTTCGAAGATGTCACACTCCCATCAAAATGGACATTACGGCACAGAACCACCTCAGTGCTCAGTGTGTTGATTACACAAATGGAGTGTTTGCAGTAGCAAAGTCTTTTATAGCACCCAGCACACCAGTACGTGTCATTAAAAGGACATGGGGTCCTGAACAAAAAACAATGTGTGAGCTGGATATCTGCAGAATTAATGCAGAGTTTGCAGAGAGGTCAAACCTTCGTCCATTTGAGTGCCACCACATTCAGTCCCTCGTGTACTGCCCTCCAGCCAGAATGGACACTCCATCACTTACAGAGGATGTTTTGCAGGTGATGGTACATGACAAGTGGTTTGGGGAAGACAAAAAGGAAAGGTGTTTGGTACGTCAGAGAGAAGCAAATGATGCAGGAGTCCCGTTGTCCTGTCTGGTGACTGTGTGTGGACCCCCCTACAAAAAGCACATTTCTGTATACGAGTCAACTATCTCCTATTACAGCCGGCTTGGCAGAGTGGTGGTAAGGTACAATTCTAAAATCATTTCATGGCATTGTCCTTGCGCGAACCCAAGGCAGTCATGCATACCTAAATATGTTGCCAAGTGGCATTTATTTGAAACAGACCAGGCACTCTTCAGAAAAACCAGAAGTGTGGAGGAGAACATCACAGAACATTTTCCAATTGACATGGAAAGTTTTGACCTAGAAGAAGGAGCTCCATACTCACCTGAAGGCAAAAATCTGTCGCGGATGGTTCAATACATTTTTCATAAGAAGAAACTGCCTGCGATTTTCCCCTCAGACGTGGTCAAGACCATTCATTTCCCTGTGCACTTCATACCATCAGAAACCTTTTGCTCAGAATGTTTAGAGCCCACTCCTCTAAGCGAACCTGTGCTGATTACATCTAAGGCTAAAATCCTAACAATCACTGATGTCATAGAAGGTATGTTCTCTCTTTATTTAAATATTTATTATCGATATTTTAACATTTCATTACTCACTACATGTACTGTAAATGTCAGTGTAGCCATGACTTCCACTATCAGCAGCTTAGCCTCCTTCCCAGCAATTCACACTTGTATGCTTACTGAGATAATTTCATACACTGGCTTTTAGTACTGTGCAAAGTATAGAGACATGTCACAGTGTAAAATGGTGAAAGATAAATGTGTAACATTTACTGGTGCTTGTGTCCATTAGGAATTTCAGTGTACAGAAAATGGTGCTACAGGTGTGGTATGGCATATCGATACCAGGAGTGGACTGATGGTGTCCACAATTTCGATGACCACACACTTCTGTCCATATACATGTGCCATTTTCTACGCAATACACTTCAGGTAGGAACCATGTTCTGTTGTTTTAATCATTTAAAACAATTACGAATACTTTATCAAAATAATATATTGTAAAGCCTTTAAATGTCATACATCAATTTCACAGACTCATCAGGCAGTAGGGAGTGCCATGGATGTGTTGGAGAAGACCTCTGGTAAAACCTATCCATCCAGGGAAAGGGTCCTGCAGGCTTATTTAAGCTTTGAAGCACTGTCAGACCTCGGTTACACATATGCTTGTGTATCGTGTGGTTATCATCCAGTATCTGTTGTGATGGACCTTCATGAGAAGGGCGTTTTTAGCATGCCTGGTAAGTGAACACATTTATTCATTTTCTTAGTCTTACATTGTTTCAAGCACCACATATCCAGCTATGACTGTTTGGAACATGCTTACTTAAGTCTTGCTTTCCTTAGTGAGCAGCATTGAGGAACCATCTCAGACTTTTGATGGAAAGGTAAGTGTTGAAAATTTCTGGGAGATGGTTTCCCTTGAAATGATCAGCCGTGGGTTGGTCCCAAGTAAGTACAGTCCGCACAATGTTCTAGGTGGGATGACAGTATTCTAGCATTTACTTTGTTTATCGTGGAATAATGTACTGTTATGTTAATAATATTTTCTAACATCATTTAAAGGCAACAAGTCAAACCCATTTGTCGTCCATCCCAGTTACCATAGTTGGGCTCCGTGGATTGGTCCTCACACAAGAGATAGGGATGTTGTACTCAACACTGAATACAAAGAAGTGTATTCTGCTTGTAGTGCAAAGGAGGAATCTGAGTTTAACCTCACAGAGGACCGACTGACTGATGAACTTCTTAAGCTCAAGGTACTGAACTTAAGTCAATTTTTGTCAGTTTTGTCAAAGATGTGTGTTTTTGAACCACGCCAGACCAACTATACTAATGTTCATTATAGATGGAAGCTGTGCGTGCTCTGTGCCGACAGTGTGGCATAGACCCCAAAGGCTCACGGATGGACCTGGTAACGAGACTTCAACAAGAAATGAAGAACAGAGCGAGCTATGATAAGGTGTTTTCACAGATCTGGGGAGCTTCTGGTAAGTTGTGTTCTATTACTGAGAGACCGTTTTTACAGACAGTTCTTAGTTTCATTACTTGGAATGGTTGCACTCTGATTTACAGTTTCCTTAAACAGGTGGATGGGCTGTGGTCACCTGTCCTTGTGCTGTGGTGTATGGTGTTAAGTTCAACATAAGGGCTGAGAGCCCCCGGGACTTTGCTGACCTTTTATTGTCGATGAAACATTTTCCAAACATTGTATTATATGATTTTGCGAGAGGGTTGGCAACACATACCAACCTAAGAGATCCAGAATCATTACCCTTCAAACCTCATGGGGGTAGGTTACTTGAGCCTACTGAAGATAACATCAGATGTGCCACTACTGGACAGATAAAAGTGAGCTTGCCATGGCTAGTCACCAAGAAGCCAGTTCCTGATGAAAATGGCCACCCTATAACTGGATCGTCTGAGCATTATGCTCTTTATGATAGATTTCATGAGGCAAACTCAAAAGATGCCAGGGATGTCTTGCGAAAGGTGGAACTGGTCCCAGAGTTACGTGGTTGGATCAACAGCCCGTGTGCTGAACAGCTCTTTGCTGGAATGAGGAAAAACAATCATTTTCTCAACATGATGACTCCCTCATCGCATGTCTTTTTGATGCGAAATATTTTGTGTCACTACAACAATGCTAGAAATTCAAGAACCATAGAAAGCATGAAGAAGAGATTGGGCAAAGGAGTGGACATACAGTTAAATTCCAATGGTCAGACAGTTTTGGGTATGTATTCCACCCTCATTCTAAATTATTAGTGGTAATGTCATGTTTATGTCATGTTTATGTAATTTTGCTGTCCGGTGCCGTGAAGTTATATTTGTCTTTTAATTGTAGGTGATTCCTCATGTTTATTTTGCAATTTGAAAGATCATAAAGCTATAACTTACAAATCTGTCAGAAATGCTAGACAGCATAGCGTTGATGAGAAATGCATGCAGTACAACCGATTTAACTCATTCTAAATCATTTGGTTTAAAATGTGCTTTTTTGCAGCACCAGCTGAAGCACCAGCCGAACAAGCACAAACAACAACAGCAGCACCAGCTCATGGTATGACAACTGCAGCATCCCCTGGTATGAAGACAATATATATTTTTTGAGGGCCTGGTTGTACAACTTAATAAAAACCTTAACACATCCATGTTTTTTAGAATATGTATACTTATGTATGTTTGCAGTGGGTACTTGATCTGCAGCTAAATGTATACCAACCTTCAGCCACCCTAAGAAAGTGTTATATGCTTCATAAGATGGCTCAGTATCACAGAAATGTGGTGAAACACTTATTTGGTTAATATTTTCATGCATGGTCTGATATGTATGACAGGAGATCTACCAGTGTGCAGTGATGACTGCTGGGGACTACCACATCTGGAGCACACAAGTGCCCGATCGGAAATCAGAGACTCAGAGGTGCATGTTTTATGTTTTGTTCCTCCGTATTTGTTTGTTTGTTTATATATTGATTGACTCATTTGATTGATTGCCGCATGGGCTCTCTTAGTCGCAAATTTGGAAACCATTTAACAATTGGCAACCATTTCATGTAATACAGTTGTCATTGTTTATGGGTGTTATAACTTTTAACATCTAATGTATCGGTTATTATATTATTTATAACTTGGAAACAAACTATTCATTAATCAGTAATACAATTCCTTTTGTGTCATACTTTTTAAATATTTTCTGTGATGCCTCGTAGTGCATGGCATATAAGTGAAGTGATTAGTTGTCATTGACACACCACAGCACACAGTGCACAACAACAAAATGTGTACTCTGCATTTAACCTATATGACACCATGACATTGCAGAGGAGAGCAGTGCTTGGGGGTGGTACCTTGCTCAGGGTACTTCAGTGGCACCTTTCGATTACAAGTGCACTTCCCTATCCATTAGGCCACCACTGACCCTATTACAAACAGCAGCATAATTTAATGGAGTCAGATTAATTGGTCTTAGTGATCTGATCTGAAGGTGGGGATTAGGGTTGTAACGGTATGAGATTTTCACGGTATGATAATCGTCTCAGAAAATATCACGGTTTCGTGGTATACGGTATTAAACTATCATTATTATTAGTATAATCATCAGCTACAATGACCCTTAAATGAATAAAAAGAGATATGGTTTTTGGATGAACATGGTTTATTGTAACAAACTTTTTTTTAATGAAAATAAAAAAAACTTATGGAAGTATGAGTCTAACTTTTGGGGGAAAAATAAATAAAATAAAGCTGCGCATCTCCCATTTGAACAAAATAAGGAATAAGTTATTTCTCTTTATATTAGACAAGAATAAATCAAACTGTCCTTCCTCTTTAACAGCATATATGGGAGAGCAATATGTGCAGGGTCATGTTTGTTAATATTTTCCTGAGATTATCATAGCAGCATGCATTTCTTTGCTTTTTTTCAGGTCAGATTATGATGAAGAAATGTAAGCATGTTGAGATTTTCAGGGCTCAATCTTGACCGCTGAGGTGAGAGAATGTGTCCACTTGTACTAAACACCTATGAGTTTTCAGTTAGTGTATTTGATGATTATTCTTTTAAATAAAATTATAAAATGATCATTAAGTGTTCTCTTGAGAGTAGCTCTGGATATGTTCATGTGTTCACGTCTTCACATAGTGAATGAGACAGCAGACGCTTTAAAAACCATGACCATCATGCAGTGGCGGTTTTAGGCATGGGCGAACGGGGCAGCCGCCCGGGGCGGCACTTTTTCATGTCACGTGGGGGGCGGCACACGAACTTGGAGGAAAACAAAAATAATCTAAATAAAGCGTTTTTCTAGAGGATGGGCGAGCGGAGACGATAAGGGATGAAGTTGGGAGGGCGCCGGGAGGGATTCTATGGGGGGCGGCACACGAACCTGGAGGACAAAATAATCATCTGTGCCGCTGTGTGTGTGTGTGTGTGTGTGTGTGTGTGTGTGTGTGTGTGTGTGTGTGTGTGGGGGGGGGGGGGGGGGGGGGTAGTTGGTTAATGAGCAAGCGGCAGCCTTTTTGCGCTGTATATTCACAGACGCACATCGCGATTTAATTTGCTGCACAGCTATATTTTGATTTATTCATCCATCTATCTATCAAATCGGACATTTTACGTGGCATCTGAATTATACTGTAATTGACTCCAATTACATGACTGGATTCCGGGATTCCCTCTGCATCACAGAAATAATACGGCTTTAAGTTATAAATGGAACTTACCTTTATCTTCACGGAGGGATGGTGTTCGCGAATATGGGAGAACATGTTCGACGTATTTCCTCCTTTTGCGGCCACTGTTCGTCCACATTTCTTGCAAACTGGATATCCACCCCACGATCATTTTTCGGATACCCAAAATATTCCCATACTGCAGATTTTAATTTTTTTTTCGGCAGGAAATAGAGATTAGAATTTGCAGCCACTATCGGACATTTTCGCCGCTGTGCATTTATGGGTGGAGTCTAAGCAGTAAAGCGGAAAGAAGTTGCATATACACAGCAGCGCAGGTGAGATCTGGTTTCTTTTTTTTTTTTCCAAACCGCGGATAGGCAAATGTGCATGATATGATAATCGTACATGTCAATATCACAATAAACCGCCATACCGGTATACCGTTACAACCCTAGTGGGGATTGATACACCTTACAAAGTTGATGCTGTAATATTTATCACTCTGATGCATTGTTCTGACCCATATGCATATAAGCCTTTCAGTCTGACAAGCTGGTAGTATCATGACTGCCTTTTTCCAGGTCTGGTGCCCAACGTGATCAAATTGTTTTACACCTGTGCCCTCAGGTGGAGTCAACTCTATGTGATACCATTACAATATGTCATAGTTTTACAATAGTTGTGACAATATAATTTCTTTTAGGAAAATTCAATGTGTTGAAAGCACAGATGGTAGAGGAGGAGGAATGGGTTCCATCTCCATTGAACAGGTATTTATGTAGCTGATCTTACAGCTGAACCTGCTGTTTTTCTCTTTTTTTCTCTGTGCTTACTGTGCTGTACCCTACAAAAATGTGAAAACAATGAGCTTCATTTTAAGCAGTTGGAGTTGGAATGTAGAAGTCATGCTATTTTTGTCTGTTTTTGTTATATTACAGAACTATTGTAAAATAATATTTGCGTGCTTGTATGATTTCTTTCACAGATCCCCCTCGACGTCCTGGAGGATATCCTTTTAGAAGTAGTCCTGTTCGAGGGTGACAAAGCTTTTTTAAAGCTGTCACTTGTTTGTCACCTTTTTTTGGGACTTAGTCGGAAGGGAAACATTCCGTGCCCGAGCGCATTTTCAGTGGCTTGACAGTAGGTATAAAACATATTATGATATTTGAATACCCTTTGAGTTAGGATGTTTGTATTCCCATTAACAAGGGATTTTACTCTAATGAATCATTCTTAAATTTGAAACCTACAGGTGTAGTCCCATGGAAACTGTACAGTGCGGCCTATCAAGCACAATTCCGACGATTGTATCGCCTGGAATGCTGCCAGCACTGTCTAGAGACTTATAAGAACAGCTTACCAGGTATGCATACTGTGTAAGAATGTTGACAATTGTTGCTGAAGTCAGTGGTTGCAAAAAGAAAGTCACCAGAACAATTTATTGTGTGTCAGGTCCTGAATATTTTCTTGAAAGTATGCAATGAAAAACATTGTTGCTCTGTTTTGATACTAAGTATGCTTGCTTATTATTTATTGTCCCATAGGCTACATTGGGCGTGGAAGACGAGGGGAACTTCACACAGCCTGGGTTCTGCAGCGAGTTCTGCAAACACCTTACGGAAGACTTGGGTGTGTGAATGGGTGGGTGGGTCAGTGAGTGAGTGAGTGAATGGGTGGGTATGTAAGGAAAATAGCAAATTGGATGACTTTGGAATAAAAAAATAACAGCTACTATGCCTCTGTTTCCTTGTCTACACACAGACTACACACATGACCGAACCACATTTTAAGTTTTATCAGCTTTTCATTAAAAAGCACAGTGGCACCCAATTGTGATGAGTTACTGTATGTGGAAATGAGTGGCACCTCTGTATCATTTGTGAATAATTTGTCATCTCATATCGACATTAAATCATAAGTTTATTTAATTTTAATGTTGGCACAGAAATAAGTTACAGTGCCTTTGGAAATGCAATAAAATGCTCATTTGGAAAACGTTTAACTATCCTTTGTAATTGAGTAAAATTATGATAACTGAATACTTTTATAAGGCACTGTATACTTGATTGCAATGGGTTTTATTACTTTCCGGCTATATTAATACACCAATCAATATGTTAACCAATCATCACAGACAAGCATTACATCGATATCGGATTGAAACTATATTATGGCCATCCTACAGCTACATAAACAAGGGTAAATAGTCCTACTTTCACTGTCCTGGAGAGAGAGAGCGAGAGAGACAGAGATGTAAACATGTAAGCAGCAGCAGAATAAAATAGAAATATGATTTCAGAATGTTTTACTTACTGTATGCAAATGTCATTTTCGAGAAATGTTTGGCTCGCATTATCACCAAATTGATGACAATATCACCATTTACTACAAAACTTTGAACTCAATAATTAACAAAATAATATATAAGAAATAAATTGAGAAACTAAATTTCCTGTTACAGACAATTTATCTTAAAATAGTTTGATGTTCAGAATGCTCCTCACTCCACTTCACGCAACTTTAAAACACGCAAGGACCATGTTAGGCCAAAAGCTGAACAATGTTTGTGGGCAACACTCTTGATTTCCCCAGGAGATCTAGACATAGCATATATGCTCACCTAAAGGATTATTAGGAACACCTGTTCAATTTCTCATTAATGCAATTATCTAATCAACCAATCACATGGCAGTTGCTTCAATGCATTTAGGGGTGTGGTCCTGGTCAAGACAATCTCCTGAACTCCAAACTGAATGTCAGAATGGGAAAGAAAGGTGATTTAAGCAATTTTGAGCGTGGCATAGTTGTTGGTGCCAGACGGGCCGGTCTGAGTATTTCACAATCTGCTCAGTTACTGGGATTTTCACGCACAACCATTTCTAGGGTTTACAAAGAATGGTGTGCAAAGGGAAAAACATCCAGTATGCGGCAGTCCCGTTGGGCGAAAATGCCTTGTTGATGCTAGAGGTCAGAGGAGAATGGTCCGACTGATTCAAGCTGATAGAAGAGCAACTTTGGCTGAAATAACCACTCGTTACAACCGAGGTATGCAGCAAAGCATTTGTGAAGCCACAACACGCACAACCTTGAGGCGGATGGGCTACAACAGCAGAAGACCCCACCGGGTACCACTCATCTCCACTACAAATAGGAAAAAGAGGCTACAATTTGCACGAGCTCACCAAAATTGGACAGTTGAAGACTGGAAAAATGTTGCCTGGTCTGATGAGTCTCGATTTCTGTTGAGACATTCAAATGGTAGAGTCAGAATTTGGCGTAAACAGAATGAGAACATGGATCCATCATGCCTTGTTACCACTGTGCAGGCTGCTGGTGGTGGTGTAATGGTGTGGGGGATGTTTTCTTGGCACACTTTAGGCCCCTTAGTGCCAATTGGGCATCGTTTAAATGCCACGGCCTACCTGAGCATTGTTTCTGACCATGTCCATCCCTTTATGACCACCATGTACCCATCCTCTGATGGCTACTTCCAGCAGGATAATGCACCATGTCACAAAGCTCGAATCATTTCAAATTGATTTCTTGAACATGACAATGAGTTCACTGTACTACAATGGCCCCAACAGTCACCAGATCTCAACCCAATAGAGCATCTTCGGGATGTGGTGGAACGGGAGCTTCGTGCCCTGGATGTGCATCCCACAAATCTCCATCAACTGCAAGATGCTATCCTATCAATATGGGCCAACATTTCTAAAGAATGCTTTCAGCACCTTGTTGAATCAATGCCACGTAGAATTAAGGCAGTTCTGAAGGCGAAAGGGGGTCAAACACCATATTAGTATGGTGTTCCTAATAATCCTTTAGGTGAGTGTATGTGTGTATGTGCACAATGAATGAATGGAATAAGCTGCTACAGTTACATTGAACCATGTGCTTGTGCTCATGTGCACAAGCACACACACACACACACACACACACACGCCGATGGGCTTTAAAGTTTAACTTTAGGTTTGTGAAAGCAGACATAATTATTTCTGTCAGGACCTCGATGTGTATCCAAGCCCCAAAAACACACTAACTCAGGCGTTCACGCAACTTATCGCGAAAAACCAGACAGAAATAGACTTGAAAATTTTAAAGAAAAGACATTAGCGGTTTTTGTTAATGTTTAAAGGTATAAAAAAAAACCTTTGCTGCCTTTCTTAAATGGCTAGAAAACATTGCCTCAACACTATTAAACACGGAATCCGCTGTTTGTAAACGGTCCGCATTTTACCCTCACCGCTAAAATAGTTGTGCTTGTTTCACACTTTCTCTTGTTTCGCTTGGGTATGCCTCTACTTAAATATTGTGTCTCTAGTTAAAAGTTTGGGACCTGTGTCTCATTCACATAGGCTTTCACATATGCAAATTGCCACCCCTCTTCTGGGCTAATGCCTTACGCTCATTTTGACAACGAATTGCCAGCGTTATTCGTTGATTTTTTTTGTCTAAAATGTTTATTATTCACATTGGTAGAAAAGTGCTTCAATACTTTAAAAAAAGGTCATGGTTTATTTGAAATAACTGGGCACTCCGTTTGTTGCTGCCATATTTTGAAATGGGTTGTCTAAGGAATCCTTATTCTTTGTTTGATGCCCCGGTTTCGGGTAAACATCCGCGACGGTTTATGACTACACCACATGGCCAAAGTGGCCTGCGAACGGACGATCACCCTGATAACAAAATACAACTAAATACATCTTTGTCAGGATGTGGGGCGGGGCAGGTCTATGACATTCGGGCTAAATGGGGGCAATAGCTTGGGGAGCCAGCCTATCTCAAAGCCTGTGGCCTGTTTGATTCTACCCCATGTTTCCTCCGTGTATGTCCGCTGTGATATGCTTAACAGACACGTTTGATGGCATTATTCTAACATAGCATGTTGCTAAAAACCGCTCACTAGTTCCTACAGCTATTAAATGTATTTAAATGAAATCGGGGCATCTTGTTTAGAATAAAACTAAGAAAATACAGGAGATCGATCTTTCGCGTGTGTTGCTGCCGCCGCCATTTTGAAAGGCGCGTCTGCGTCACTGCGCATGCGCAAGCTTCGCATCCCATAAGGCAGTTATTTCGCCCGCATTGTTCAAACGGGTGGCACGCGCCTGGCCCTGCTCCTTGGATAATGGCAGCCTAGATCACGCTAGCTTTGTGCTACACTGACGGGACCCAGAGCCGCTATGGATGGATCTTCGCCTTTGGTGAAGTGTTTTTTTTTCTCTTTGACATTGAAATAAAACTGTTAAACTGATTACGGCTTTTTCTCATTTTTAAAAACTTGGGCTAAAGTAGTTGTGCTTGTTTCACACTTTCTCTTGTTTCGCTTGGGTATGCCTCTACTTAAATATTGTGTCTCTAGTTAAAAGTTTTGGACCTGTGTCTCATTCACATAGGCTTTCACATATGCAAATTGCCACCCCTCTTCTGGGCTAATGCCGTACGCTCATTTTGACAACGAATTACCAGCGTTATTCGTTGATTTTTTTTGTCTAAAATGTTTATTATTCACATTGGTAGAAAAGTGCTTCAATACTTTAAAAAAAGGTCATGGTTTATTTGAAATAACTGGGCACTCCGTTTGTTGCTGCCATATTTTGAAATGGGTTGTCTAAGGAATCCTTATTCTTTGTTTGATGCCCGGTTTCGGGTAAACATCCGCGACGGTTTATGACTACACCACATGGCCAAAGTGGCCTGCGAACGGACGATCACCCTGATAACAAAATACAACTAAATACATCTTTGTCAGGATGTGGGGGGGGGGGAGGTCTATGACATTCGGGCTAAATGGGGGCAATAGCTTGGGGAGCCAGCCTATCTCAAAGCCTGTGGCCTGTTTGATTCTACCCCATGTTTCCTCCGTGTATGTCCGCTGTGATATGCTTAACAGACACGTTTGATGGCATTATTCTAACATAGCATGTTGCTAAATACCGCTCACTAGTTCCTACAGCTATTAAATGTATTTCTGGGAGATGGTTTCCCTTGAAATGATCAGCCGTGGGTTGGTCCCAAGTAAGTACAGTCCGCACAATGTTCTAGGTGGGATGACAGTATTCTAGCATTTACTTTGTTTATCGTGGAATAATGTACTGTTATGTTAATAATATTTTCTAACATCATTTAAAGGCAACAAGTCAAACCCATTTGTCGTCCATCCCAGTTACCATAGTTGGGCTCCGTGGATTGGTCCTCACACAAGAGATAGGGATGTTGTACTCAACACTGAATACAAAGAAGTGTATTCTGCTTGTAGTGCAAAGGAGGAATCTGAGTTTAACCTCACAGAGGACCGACTGACTGATGAACTTCTTAAGCTCAAGGTACTGAACTTAAGTCAATTTTTGTCAGTTTTGTCAAAGATGTGTGTTTTTGAACCACGCCAGACCAACTATACTAATGTTCATTATAGATGGAAGCTGTGCGTGCTCTGTGCCGACAGTGTGGCATAGACCCCAAAGGCTCACGGATGGACCTGGTAACGAGACTTCAACAAGAAATGAAGAACAGAGCGAGTTATGATAAGGTGTTTTCACAGATCTGGGGAGCTTCTGGTAAGTTGTGTTCTATTACTGAGAGACCGTTTTTACAGACAGTTCTTAGTTTCATTACTTGGAATGGTTGCACTCTGATTTACAGTTTCCTTAAACAGGTGGATGGGCTGTGGTCACCTGTCCTTGTGCTGTGGTGTATGGTGTTAAGTTCAACATAAGGGCTGAGAGCCCCCGGGACTTTGCTGACCTTTTATTGTCGATGAAACATTTTCCAAACATTGTATTATATGATTTTGCGAGAGGGTTGGCAACACATACCAACCTAAGAGATCCAGAATCATTACCCTTCAAACCTCATGGGGGTAGGTTACTTGAGCCTACTGAAGATAACATCAGATGTGCCACTACTGGACAGATAAAAGTGAGCTTGCCATGGCTAGTCACCAAGAAGCCAGTTCCTGATGAAAATGGCCACCCTATAACTGGATCGTCTGAGCATTATGCTCTTTATGATAGATTTCATGAGGCAAACTCAAAAGATGCCAGGGATGTCTTGCGAAAGGTGGAACTGGTCCCAGAGTTACGTGGTTGGATCAACAGCCCGTGTGCTGAACAGCTCTTTGCTGGAATGAGGAAAAACAATCATTTTCTCAACATGATGACTCCCTATTTAAATGAAATCGGGGCATCTTGTTTAGAATAAAACTAAGAAAATACAGGAGATCGATCTTTCGCGTGTGTTGCTGCCGCCGCCATTTTGAAAGGCGCGTCTGCGTCACTGCGCATGCGCAAGCTTCGCATCCCATAAGGCAGTTATTTCGCCCGCATTGTTCAAACGGGTGGCACGCGCCTGGCCCTGCTCCTTGGATAATGGCAGCCTAGATCACGCTAGCTTTGTGCTACACTGACGGGACCCAGAGCCGCTATGGATGGATCTTCGCCTTTGGTGAAGTGTTTTTTTTTCTCTTTGACATTGAAATAAAACTGTTAAACTGATTACGGCTTTTTCTCATTTTTAAAAACTTGGGCTAAAGTAGTTGTGCTTGTTTCACACTTTCTCTTGTTTCGCTTGGGTATGCCTCTACTTAAATATTGTGTCTCTAGTTAAAATTTCCGGACTTGAAATGCCCTTAGATTCAGAACATGAGAAGGGTAACACATTGAATAGACTAAAATGAAATTTGAATAAATAAATCATGTATATATGTTTTGTTTTAGGGCGTAACACTAGAAAACGCAGACGGTACGTTTTGCTGCTAGGTTGTTTCTCTTTTGTTTCAGGGACCGCAGGTCTGGGCCTTATGTCCTAAAAATTATATGACAATATTGCAAAATATTTATCACAAATGCATATGTAGAAAACAGACTACGACAGGTGCTTTTGAGTTTTTCTGATTATGATGACCGAATTGTTTTATTAAGAGTTATGGAGTATGTGACCGATATATTATTAAATTACACCAACAACCTCAATGGTATTTATGTAAAAATAGTATATTATGCAGATGTTTAGGCTATATTATGATGCTCAGGATACTCAAGTTAATGCTGATGATATGAATGCTCTATAAGATATTTTATCGATATCACAGCCTGATAACCTTACAAGCTGCATTACTTCTGCATGCATGTTATGTTGTTAGAATGAGCGTGCACCTCAGAGTAACAGTAAGTTTACACAATGTTTTATTGTTTATGTTTTAAAGCATCCAACGCATTTACAGGCCAGTCCTGATGCAACAAGGTTTTGCCTAGACGGTGTGTTCAGATGCCCATGCTGCACTTATGCAACTGACCAACAATTCAAATTTACAACACACATTCAGAGCCACGTGAGACATGCAGTACAGCATAGAGGTAATTCCTAATGATGTTTATTGGTCTATTGATTTTGGTGGTTTTAAAACATACACATGCTTAAATGTAGAATGCACTTCTTACAATCAAGATAGACAAAATGATGTGGAGTTCCTTAGTGGGAGTCCCTGAAGTCATGTGAATATTGGTAAGCTAATTTACCTATGTTTGTGTTTTGTTTGACACTGTAACTTTCTGATCAGCTACTCCTGACCTCACTCCCCCAGTCCCGTTCTGTGTATACCTTTCTTTTCTGTTGATAGCTTTGGTCTTCATGTTGCCGTCTTGCAGGTTTCTTCATCAGCAAATGCAACAATTATTGCAGACCCACAGGACACTTTCATTGTCTTTATTGCAGCCAAACAATAATACGCAAAGACCAGTTTAAACATCATGTATCCCAATGCATCAGTGAAACCAAGCCAACCACAACGGAAGCGCATCAGTCACCTCCCGCCTCTCCTGCTCCCTCCTTTACTGCTTCTGAAGCTGCATGTCCCCCTCCCCCAGTCCCCATCCTCCACCCCTCACTTTCTTCATGTTCCTCTGATCCTGGCTCCTCAGCAGCACCAGCACTACCACCCTCTCACCCAAAGAAAGCAGAAAACAGTGAAGTGTACTAGCTGTGGCCTAATCCTTAATAGACGGAACCTACGGATACATCTTCGAAGACGTCACACTCCCATCAAAATGGACATTACGGCACAGAACCACCTCAGTGCTCAGTGTGTTGATTACACAAATGGAGTGTTTGCAGTAGCAAAGTCTTTTATAGCACCCAGCACACCAGTACGTGTCATTAAAAGGACATGGGGTCCTGAACAAAAAACAATGTGTGAGCTGGATATCTGCAGAATTAATGCAGAGTTTGCAGAGAGGTCAAACCTTCGTCCATTTGAGTGCCACCACATTCAGTCCCTCGTGTACTGCCCTCCAGCCAGAATGGACACTCCATCACTTACAGAGGATGTTTTGCAGGTGATGGTACATGACAAGTGGTTTGGGGAAGACAAAAAGGAAAGGTGTTTGGTACGTCAGAGAGAAGCAAATGATGCAGGAGTCCCGTTGTCCTGTCTGGTGACTGTGTGTGGACCCCCCTACAAAAAGCACATTTCTGTATACGAGTCAACTATCTCCTATTACAGCCGGCTTGGCAGAGTGGTGGTAAGGTACAATTCTAAAATCATTTCATGGCATTGTCCTTGCGCGAACCCAAGGCAGTCATGCATACCTAAATATGTTGCCAAGTGGCATTTATTTGAAACAGACCAGGCACTCTTCAGAAAAACCAGAAGTGTGGAGGAGAACATCACAGAACATTTTCCAATTGACATGGAAAGTTTTGACCTAGAAGAAGGAGCTCCATACTCACCTGAAGGCAAAAATCTGTCGCGGATGGTTCAATACATTTTTCATAAGAAGAAACTGCCTGCGATTTTCCCCTCAGACGTGGTCAAGACCATTCATTTCCCTGTGCACTTCATACCATCAGAAACCTTTTGCTCAGAATGTTTAGAGCCCACTCCTCTAAGCGAACCTGTGCTGATTACATCTAAGGCTAAAATCCTAACAATCACTGATGTCATAGAAGGTATGTTCTCTCTTTATTTAAATATTTATTATCGATATTTTAACATTTCATTACTCACTACATGTACTGTAAATGTCAGTGTAGCCATGACTTCCACTATCAGCAGCTTAGCCTCCTTCCCAGCAATTCACACTTGTATGCTTACTGAGATAATTTCATACACTGGCTTTTAGTACTGTGCAAAGTATAGAGACATGTCACAGTGTAAAATGGTGAAAGATAAATGTGTAACATTTACTGGTGCTTGTGTCCATTAGGAATTTCAGTGTACAGAAAATGGTGCTACAGGTGTGGTATGGCATATCGATACCAGGAGTGGACTGATGGTGTCCACAATTTCGATGACCACACACTTCTGTCCATATACATGTGCCATTTTCTACGCAATACACTTCAGGTAGGAACCATGTTCTGTTGTTTTAATCATTTAAAACAATTACGAATACTTTATCAAAATAATATATTGTAAAGCCTTTAAATGTCATACATCAATTTCACAGACTCATCAGGCAGTAGGGAGTGCCATGGATGTGTTGGAGAAGACCTCTGGTAAAACCTATCCATCCAGGGAAAGGGTCCTGCAGGCTTATTTAAGCTTTGAAGCACTGTCAGACCTCGGTTACACATATGCTTGTGTATCGTGTGGTTATCATCCAGTATCTGTTGTGATGGACCTTCATGAGAAGGGCGTTTTTAGCATGCCTGGTAAGTGAACACATTTATTCATTTTCTTAGTCTTACATTGTTTCAAGCACCACATATCCAGCTATGACTGTTTGGAACATGCTTACTTAAGTCTTGCTTTCCTTAGTGAGCAGCATTGAGGAACCATCTCAGACTTTTGATGGAAAGGTAAGTGTTGAAAATTTCTGGGAGATGGTTTCCCTTGAAATGATCAGCCGTGGGTTGGTCCCAAGTAAGTACAGTCCGCACAATGTTCTAGGTGGGATGACAGTATTCTAGCATTTACTTTGTTTATCGTGGAATAATGTACTGTTATGTTAATAATATTTTCTAACATCATTTAAAGGCAACAAGTCAAACCCATTTGTCGTCCATCCCAGTTACCATAGTTGGGCTCCGTGGATTGGTCCTCACACAAGAGATAGGGATGTTGTACTCAACACTGAATACAAAGAAGTGTATTCTGCTTGTAGTGCAAAGGAGGAATCTGAGTTTAACCTCACAGAGGACCGACTGACTGATGAACTTCTTAAGCTCAAGGTACTGAACTTAAGTCAATTTTTGTCAGTTTTGTCAAAGATGTGTGTTTTTGAACCACGCCAGACCAACTATACTAATGTTCATTATAGATGGAAGCTGTGCGTGCTCTGTGCCGACAGTGTGGCATAGACCCCAAAGGCTCACGGATGGACCTGGTAACGAGACTTCAACAAGAAATGAAGAACAGAGCGAGTTATGATAAGGTGTTTTCACAGATCTGGGGAGCTTCTGGTAAGTTGTGTTCTATTACTGAGAGACCGTTTTTACAGACAGTTCTTAGTTTCATTACTTGGAATGGTTGCACTCTGATTTACAGTTTCCTTAAACAGGTGGATGGGCTGTGGTCACCTGTCCTTGTGCTGTGGTGTATGGTGTTAAGTTCAACATAAGGGCTGAGAGCCCCCGGGACTTTGCTGACCTTTTATTGTCGATGAAACATTTTCCAAACATTGTATTATATGATTTTGCGAGAGGGTTGGCAACACATACCAACCTAAGAGATCCAGAATCATTACCCTTCAAACCTCATGGGGGTAGGTTACTTGAGCCTACTGAAGATAACATCAGATGTGCCACTACTGGACAGATAAAAGTGAGCTTGCCATGGCTAGTCACCAAGAAGCCAGTTCCTGATGAAAATGGCCACCCTATAACTGGATCGTCTGAGCATTATGCTCTTTATGATAGATTTCATGAGGCAAACTCAAAAGATGCCAGGGATGTCTTGCGAAAGGTGGAACTGGTCCCAGAGTTACGTGGTTGGATCAACAGCCCGTGTGCTGAACAGCTCTTTGCTGGAATGAGGAAAAACAATCATTTTCTCAACATGATGACTCCCTATTTAAATGAAATCGGGGCATCTTGTTTAGAATAAAACTAAGAAAATACAGGAGATCGATCTTTCGCGTGTGTTGCTGCCGCCGCCATTTTGAAAGGCGCGTCTGCGTCACTGCGCATGCGCAAGCTTCGCATCCCATAAGGCAGTTATTTCGCCCGCATTGTTCAAACGGGTGGCACGCGCCTGGCCCTGCTCCTTGGATAATGGCAGCCTAGATCACGCTAGCTTTGTGCTACACTGACGGGACCCAGAGCCGCTATGGATGGATCTTCGCCTTTGGTGAAGTGTTTTTTTTTCTCTTTGACATTGAAATAAAACTGTTAAACTGATTACGGCTTTTTCTCATTTTTAAAAACTTGGGCTAAAGTAGTTGTGCTTGTTTCACACTTTCTCTTGTTTCGCTTGGGTATGCCTCTACTTAAATATTGTGTCTCTAGTTAAAATTTCCGGACTTGAAATGCCCTTAGATTCAGAACATGAGAAGGGTAACACATTGAATAGACTAAAATGAAATTTGAATAAATAAATCATGTATATATGTTTTGTTTTAGGGCGTAACACTAGAAAACGCAGACGGTACGTTTTGCTGCTAGGTTGTTTCTCTTTTGTTTCAGGGACCGCAGGTCTGGGCCTTATGTCCTAAAAATTATATGACAATATTGCAAAATATTTATCACAAATGCATATGTAGAAAACAGACTACGACAGGTGCTTTTGAGTTTTTCTGATTATGATGACCGAATTGTTTTATTAAGAGTTATGGAGTATGTGACCGATATATTATTAAATTACACCAACAACCTCAATGGTATTTATGTAAAAATAGTATATTATGATTGTTAATTATGCAGATGTTTAGGCTATATTATGATGCTCAGGATACTCAAGTTAATGCTGATGATATGAATGCTCTATAAGATATTTTATCGATATCACAGCCTGATAACCTTACAAGCTGCATTACTTCTGCATGCATGTTATGTTGTTAGAATGAGCGTGCACCTCAGAGTAACAGTAAGTTTACACAATGTTTTATTGTTTATGTTTTAAAGCATCCAACGCATTTACAGGCCAGTCCTGATGCAACATGGTTTTGCCTAGACGGTGTGTTCAGATGCCCATGCTGCACTTATGCAACTGACCAACAATTCAAATTTACAACACACATTCAGAGCCACGTGAGACATGCAGTACAGCATAGAGGTAATTCCTAATGATGTTTATTGGTCTATTGATTTTGGTGGTTTTAAAACATACACATGCTTAAATGTAGAATGCACTTCTTACAATCAAGATAGACAAAATGATGTGGAGTTCCTTAGTGGGAGTCCCTGAAGTCATGTGAATATTGGTAAGCTAATTTACCTATGTTTGTGTTTTGTTTGACACTGTAACTTTCTGATCAGCTACTCCTGACCTCACTCCCCCAGTCCCGTTCTGTGTATACCTTTCTTTTCTGTTGATAGCTTTGGTCTTCATGTTGCCGTCTTGCAGGTTTCTTCATCAGCAAATGCAACAATTATTGCAGACCCACAGGACACTTTCATTGTCTTTATTGCAGCCAAACAATAATACGCAAAGACCAGTTTAAACATCATGTATCCCAATGCATCAGTGAAACCAAGCCAACCACAACGGAAGCGCATCAGTCACCTCCCGCCTCTCCTGCTCCCTCCTTTACTGCTTCTGAAGCTGCATGTCCCCCTCCCCCAGTCCCCATCCTCCACCCCTCACTTTCTTCATGTTCCTCTGATCCTGGCTCCTCAGCAGCACCAGCACTACCACCCTCTCACCCAAAGAAAGCAGAAAACAGTGAAGTGTACTAGCTGTGGCCTAATCCTTAATAGACGGAACCTACGGATACATCTTCGAAGACGTCACACTCCCATCAAAATGGACATTACGGCACAGAACCACCTCAGTGCTCAGTGTGTTGATTACACAAATGGAGTGTTTGCAGTAGCAAAGTCTTTTATAGCACCCAGCACACCAGTACGTGTCATTAAAAGGACATGGGGTCCTGAACAAAAAACAATGTGTGAGCTGGATATCTGCAGAATTAATGCAGAGTTTGCAGAGAGGTCAAACCTTCGTCCATTTGAGTGCCACCACATTCAGTCCCTCGTGTACTGCCCTCCAGCCAGAATGGACACTCCATCACTTACAGAGGATGTTTTGCAGGTGATGGTACATGACAAGTGGTTTGGGGAAGACAAAAAGGAAAGGTGTTTGGTACGTCAGAGAGAAGCAAATGATGCAGGAGTCCCGTTGTCCTGTCTGGTGACTGTGTGTGGACCCCCCTACAAAAAGCACATTTCTGTATACGAGTCAACTATCTCCTATTACAGCCGGCTTGGCAGAGTGGTGGTAAGGTACAATTCTAAAATCATTTCATGGCATTGTCCTTGCGCGAACCCAAGGCAGTCATGCATACCTAAATATGTTGCCAAGTGGCATTTATTTGAAACAGACCAGGCACTCTTCAGAAAAACCAGAAGTGTGGAGGAGAACATCACAGAACATTTTCCAATTGACATGGAAAGTTTTGACCTAGAAGAAGGAGCTCCATACTCACCTGAAGGCAAAAATCTGTCGCGGATGGTTCAATACATTTTTCATAAGAAGAAACTGCCTGCGATTTTCCCCTCAGACGTGGTCAAGACCATTCATTTCCCTGTGCACTTCATACCATCAGAAACCTTTTGCTCAGAATGTTTAGAGCCCACTCCTCTAAGCGAACCTGTGCTGATTACATCTAAGGCTAAAATCCTAACAATCACTGATGTCATAGAAGGTATGTTCTCTCTTTATTTAAATATTTATTATCGATATTTTAACATTTCATTACTCACTACATGTACTGTAAATGTCAGTGTAGCCATGACTTCCACTATCAGCAGCTTAGCCTCCTTCCCAGCAATTCACACTTGTATGCTTACTGAGATAATTTCATACACTGGCTTTTAGTACTGTGCAAAGTATAGAGACATGTCACAGTGTAAAATGGTGAAAGATAAATGTGTAACATTTACTGGTGCTTGTGTCCATTAGGAATTTCAGTGTACAGAAAATGGTGCTACAGGTGTGGTATGGCATATCGATACCAGGAGTGGACTGATGGTGTCCACAATTTCGATGACCACACACTTCTGTCCATATACATGTGCCATTTTCTACGCAATACACTTCAGGTAGGAACCATGTTCTGTTGTTTTAATCATTTAAAACAATTACGAATACTTTATCAAAATAATATATTGTAAAGCCTTTAAATGTCATACATCAATTTCACAGACTCATCAGGCAGTAGGGAGTGCCATGGATGTGTTGGAGAAGACCTCTGGTAAAACCTATCCATCCAGGGAAAGGGTCCTGCAGGCTTATTTAAGCTTTGAAGCACTGTCAGACCTCGGTTACACATATGCTTGTGTATCGTGTGGTTATCATCCAGTATCTGTTGTGATGGACCTTCATGAGAAGGGCGTTTTTAGCATGCCTGGTAAGTGAACACATTTATTCATTTTCTTAGTCTTACATTGTTTCAAGCACCACATATCCAGCTATGACTGTTTGGAACATGCTTACTTAAGTCTTGCTTTCCTTAGTGAGCAGCATTGAGGAACCATCTCAGACTTTTGATGGAAAGGTAAGTGTTGAAAATTTCTGGGAGATGGTTTCCCTTGAAATGATCAGCCGTGGGTTGGTCCCAAGTAAGTACAGTCCGCACAATGTTCTAGGTGGGATGACAGTATTCTAGCATTTACTTTGTTTATCGTGGAATAATGTACTGTTATGTTAATAATATTTTCTAACATCATTTAAAGGCAACAAGTCAAACCCATTTGTCGTCCATCCCAGTTACCATAGTTGGGCTCCGTGGATTGGTCCTCACACAAGAGATAGGGATGTTGTACTCAACACTGAATACAAAGAAGTGTATTCTGCTTGTAGTGCAAAGGAGGAATCTGAGTTTAACCTCACAGAGGACCGACTGACTGATGAACTTCTTAAGCTCAAGGTACTGAACTTAAGTCAATTTTTGTCAGTTTTGTCAAAGATGTGTGTTTTTGAACCACGCCAGACCAACTATACTAATGTTCATTATAGATGGAAGCTGTGCGTGCTCTGTGCCGACAGTGTGGCATAGACCCCAAAGGCTCACGGATGGACCTGGTAACGAGACTTCAACAAGAAATGAAGAACAGAGCGAGCTATGATAAGGTGTTTTCACAGATCTGGGGAGCTTCTGGTAAGTTGTGTTCTATTACTGAGAGACCGTTTTTACAGACAGTTCTTAGTTTCATTACTTGGAATGGTTGCACTCTGATTTACAGTTTCCTTAAACAGGTGGATGGGCTGTGGTCACCTGTCCTTGTGCTGTGGTGTATGGTGTTAAGTTCAACATAAGGGCTGAGAGCCCCCGGGACTTTGCTGACCTTTTATTGTCGATGAAACATTTTCCAAACATTGTATTATATGATTTTGCGAGAGGGTTGGCAACACATACCAACCTAAGAGATCCAGAATCATTACCCTTCAAACCTCATGGGGGTAGGTTACTTGAGCCTACTGAAGATAACATCAGATGTGCCACTACTGGACAGATAAAAGTGAGCTTGCCATGGCTAGTCACCAAGAAGCCAGTTCCTGATGAAAATGGCCACCCTATAACTGGATCGTCTGAGCATTATGCTCTTTATGATAGATTTCATGAGGCAAACTCAAAAGATGCCAGGGATGTCTTGCGAAAGGTGGAACTGGTCCCAGAGTTACGTGGTTGGATCAACAGCCCGTGTGCTGAACAGCTCTTTGCTGGAATGAGGAAAAACAATCATTTTCTCAACATGATGACTCCCTATTTAAATGAAATCGGGGCATCTTGTTTAGAATAAAACTAAGAAAATACAGGAGATCGATCTTTCGCGTGTGTTGCTGCCGCCGCCATTTTGAAAGGCGCGTCTGCGTCACTGCGCATGCGCAAGCTTCGCATCCCATAAGGCAGTTATTTCGCCCGCATTGTTCAAACGGGTGGCACGCGCCTGGCCCTGCTCCTTGGATAATGGCAGCCTAGATCACGCTAGCTTTGTGCTACACTGACGGGACCCAGAGCCGCTATGGATGGATCTTCGCCTTTGGTGAAGTGTTTTTTTTTCTCTTTGACATTGAAATAAAACTGTTAAACTGATTACGGCTTTTTCTCATTTTTAAAAACTTGGGCTAAAGTAGTTGTGCTTGTTTCACACTTTCTCTTGTTTCGCTTGGGTATGCCTCTACTTAAATATTGTGTCTCTAGTTAAAATTTCCGGACTTGAAATGCCCTTAGATTCAGAACATGAGAAGGGTAACACATTGAATAGACTAAAATGAAATTTGAATAAATAAATCATGTATATATGTTTTGTTTTAGGGCGTAACACTAGAAAACGCAGACGGTACGTTTTGCTGCTAGGTTGTTTCTCTTTTGTTTCAGGGACCGCAGGTCTGGGCCTTATGTCCTAAAAATTATATGACAATATTGCAAAATATTTATCACAAATGCATATGTAGAAAACAGACTACGACAGGTGCTTTTGAGTTTTTCTGATTATGATGACCGAATTGTTTTATTAAGAGTTATGGAGTATGTGACCGATATATTATTAAATTACACCAACAACCTCAATGGTATTTATGTAAAAATAGTATATTATGATTGTTAATTATGCAGATGTTTAGGCTATATTATGATGCTCAGGATACTCAAGTTAATGCTGATGATATGAATGCTCTATAAGATATTTTATCGATATCACAGCCTGATAACCTTACAAGCTGCATTACTTCTGCATGCATGTTATGTTGTTAGAATGAGCGTGCACCTCAGAGTAACAGTAAGTTTACACAATGTTTTATTGTTTATGTTTTAAAGCATCCAACGCATTTACAGGCCAGTCCTGATGCAACATGGTTTTGCCTAGACGGTGTGTTCAGATGCCCATGCTGCACTTATGCAACTGACCAACAATTCAAATTTACAACACACATTCAGAGCCACGTGAGACATGCAGTACAGCATAGAGGTAATTCCTAATGATGTTTATTGGTCTATTGATTTTGGTGGTTTTAAAACATACACATGCTTAAATGTAGAATGCACTTCTTACAATCAAGATAGACAAAATGATGTGGAGTTCCTTAGTGGGAGTCCCTGAAGTCATGTGAATATTGGTAAGCTAATTTACCTATGTTTGTGTTTTGTTTGACACTGTAACTTTCTGATCAGCTACTCCTGACCTCACTCCCCCAGTCCCGTTCTGTGTATACCTTTCTTTTCTGTTGATAGCTTTGGTCTTCATGTTGCCGTCTTGCAGGTTTCTTCATCAGCAAATGCAACAATTATTGCAGACCCACAGGACACTTTCATTGTCTTTATTGCAGCCAAACAATAATACGCAAAGACCAGTTTAAACATCATGTATCCCAATGCATCAGTGAAACCAAGCCAACCACAACGGAAGCGCATCAGTCACCTCCCGCCTCTCCTGCTCCCTCCTTTACTGCTTCTGAAGCTGCATGTCCCCCTCCCCCAGTCCCCATCCTCCACCCCTCACTTTATTCATGTTCCTCTGATCCTGGCTCCTCAGCAGCACCAGCACTACCACCCTCTCACCCAAAGAAAGCAGAAAACAGTGAAGTGTACTAGCTGTGGCCTAATCCTTAATAGACGGAACCTACGGATACATCTTCGAAGACGTCACACTCCCATCAAAATGGACATTACGGCACAGAACCACCTCAGTGCTCAGTGTGTTGATTACACAAATGGAGTGTTTGCAGTAGCAAAGTCTTTCATAGCACCCAGCACACCAGTACGTGTCATTAAAAGGACATGGGGTCCTGAACAAAAAACAATGTGTGAGCTGGATATCTGCAGAATTAATGCAGAGTTTGCAGAGAGGTCAAACCTTCGTCCATTTGAGTGCCACCACATTCAGTCCCTCGTGTACTGCCCTCCAGCCAGAATGGACACTCCATCACTTACAGAGGATGTTTTGCAGGTGATGGTACATGACAAGTGGTTTGGGGAAGACAAAAAGGAAAGGTGTTTGGTACGTCAGAGAGAAGCAAATGATGCAGGAGTCCCGTTGTCCTGTCTGGTGACTGTGTGTGGACCCCCCTACAAAAAGCACATTTCTGTATACGAGTCAACTATCTCCTATTACAGCCGGCTTGGCAGAGTGGTGGTAAGGTACAATTCTAAAATCATTTCATGGCATTGTCCTTGCGCGAACCCAAGGCAGTCATGCATACCTAAATATGTTGCCAAGTGGCATTTATTTGAAACAGACCAGGCACTCTTCAGAAAAACCAGAAGTGTGGAGGAGAACATCACAGAACATTTTCCAATTGACATGGAAAGTTTTGACCTAGAAGAAGGAGCTCCATACTCACCTGAAGGCAAAAATCTGTCGCGGATGGTTCAATACATTTTTCATAAGAAGAAACTGCCTGCGATTTTCCCCTCAGACGTGGTCAAGACCATTCATTTCCCTGTGCACTTCATACCATCAGAAACCTTTTGCTCAGAATGTTTAGAGCCCACTCCTCTAAGCGAACCTGTGCTGATTACATCTAAGGCTAAAATCCTAACAATCACTGATGTCATAGAAGGTATGTTCTCTCTTTATTTAAATATTTATTATCGATATTTTAACATTTCATTACTCACTACATGTACTGTAAATGTCAGTGTAGCCATGACTTCCACTATCAGCAGCTTAGCCTCCTTCCCAGCAATTCACACTTGTATGCTTACTGAGATAATTTCATACACTGGCTTTTAGTACTGTGCAAAGTATAGAGACATGTCACAGTGTAAAATGGTGAAAGATAAATGTGTAACATTTACTGGTGCTTGTGTCCATTAGGAATTTCAGTGTACAGAAAATGGTGCTACAGGTGTGGTATGGCATATCGATACCAGGAGTGGACTGATGGTGTCCACAATTTCGATGACCACACACTTCTGTCCATATACATGTGCCATTTTCTACGCAATACACTTCAGGTAGGAACCATGTTCTGTTGTTTTAATCATTTAAAACAATTACGAATACTTTATCAAAATAATATATTGTAAAGCCTTTAAATGTCATACATCAATTTCACAGACTCATCAGGCAGTAGGGAGTGCCATGGATGTGTTGGAGAAGACCTCTGGTAAAACCTATCCATCCAGGGAAAGGGTCCTGCAGGCTTATTTAAGCTTTGAAGCACTGTCAGACCTCGGTTACACATATGCTTGTGTATCGTGTGGTTATCATCCAGTATCTGTTGTGATGGACCTTCATGAGAAGGGCGTTTTTAGCATGCCTGGTAAGTGAACACATTTATTCATTTTCTTAGTCTTACATTGTTTCAAGCACCACATATCCAGCTATGACTGTTTGGAACATGCTTACTTAAGTCTTGCTTTCCTTAGTGAGCAGCATTGAGGAACCATCTCAGACTTTTGATGGAAAGGTAAGTGTTGAAAATTTCTGGGAGATGGTTTCCCTTGAAATGATCAGCCGTGGGTTGGTCCCAAGTAAGTACAGTCCGCACAATGTTCTAGGTGGGATGACAGTATTCTAGCATTTACTTTGTTTATCGTGGAATAATGTACTGTTATGTTAATAATATTTTCTAACATCATTTAAAGGCAACAAGTCAAACCCATTTGTCGTCCATCCCAGTTACCATAGTTGGGCTCCGTGGATTGGTCCTCACACAAGAGATAGGGATGTTGTACTCAACACTGAATACAAAGAAGTGTATTCTGCTTGTAGTGCAAAGGAGGAATCTGAGTTTAACCTCACAGAGGACCGACTGACTGATGAACTTCTTAAGCTCAAGGTACTGAACTTAAGTCAATTTTTGTCAGTTTTGTCAAAGATGTGTGTTTTTGAACCACGCCAGACCAACTATACTAATGTTCATTATAGATGGAAGCTGTGCGTGCTCTGTGCCGACAGTGTGGCATAGACCCCAAAGGCTCACGGATGGACCTGGTAACGAGACTTCAACAAGAAATGAAGAACAGAGCGAGTTATGATAAGGTGTTTTCACAGATCTGGGGAGCTTCTGGTAAGTTGTGTTCTATTACTGAGAGACCGTTTTTACAGACAGTTCTTAGTTTCATTACTTGGAATGGTTGCACTCTGATTTACAGTTTCCTTAAACAGGTGGATGGGCTGTGGTCACCTGTCCTTGTGCTGTGGTGTATGGTGTTAAGTTCAACATAAGGGCTGAGAGCCCCCGGGACTTTGCTGACCTTTTATTGTCGATGAAACATTTTCCAAACATTGTATTATATGATTTTGCGAGAGGGTTGGCAACACATACCAACCTAAGAGATCCAGAATCATTACCCTTCAAACCTCATGGGGGTAGGTTACTTGAGCCTACTGAAGATAACATCAGATGTGCCACTACTGGACAGATAAAAGTGAGCTTGCCATGGCTAGTCACCAAGAAGCCAGTTCCTGATGAAAATGGCCACCCTATAACTGGATCGTCTGAGCATTATGCTCTTTATGATAGATTTCATGAGGCAAACTCAAAAGATGCCAGGGATGTCTTGCGAAAGGTGGAACTGGTCCCAGAGTTACGTGGTTGGATCAACAGCCCGTGTGCTGAACAGCTCTTTGCTGGAATGAGGAAAAACAATCATTTTCTCAACATGATGACTCCCTATTTAAATGAAATCGGGGCATCTTGTTTAGAATAAAACTAAGAAAATACAGGAGATCGATCTTTCGCGTGTGTTGCTGCCGCCGCCATTTTGAAAGGCGCGTCTGCGTCACTGCGCATGCGCAAGCTTCGCATCCCATAAGGCAGTTATTTCGCCCGCATTGTTCAAACGGGTGGCACGCGCCTGGCCCTGCTCCTTGGATAATGGCAGCCTAGATCACGCTAGCTTTGTGCTACACTGACGGGACCCAGAGCCGCTATGGATGGATCTTCGCCTTTGGTGAAGTGTTTTTTTTTCTCTTTGACATTGAAATAAAACTGTTAAACTGATTACGGCTTTTTCTCATTTTTAAAAACTTGGGCTAAAGTAGTTGTGCTTGTTTCACACTTTCTCTTGTTTCGCTTGGGTATGCCTCTACTTAAATATTGTGTCTCTAGTTAAAATTTCCGGACTTGAAATGCCCTTAGATTCAGAACATGAGAAGGGTAACACATTGAATAGACTAAAATGAAATTTGAATAAATAAATCATGTATATATGTTTTGTTTTAGGGCGTAACACTAGAAAACGCAGACGGTACGTTTTGCTGCTAGGTTGTTTCTCTTTTGTTTCAGGGACCGCAGGTCTGGGCCTTATGTCCTAAAAATTATATGACAATATTGCAAAATATTTATCACAAATGCATATGTAGAAAACAGACTACGACAGGTGCTTTTGAGTTTTTCTGATTATGATGACCGAATTGTTTTATTAAGAGTTATGGAGTATGTGACCGATATATTATTAAATTACACCAACAACCTCAATGGTATTTATGTAAAAATAGTATATTATGATTGTTAATTATGCAGATGTTTAGGCTATATTATGATGCTCAGGATACTCAAGTTAATGCTGATGATATGAATGCTCTATAAGATATTTTATCGATATCACAGCCTGATAACCTTACAAGCTGCATTACTTCTGCATGCATGTTATGTTGTTAGAATGAGCGTGCACCTCAGAGTAACAGTAAGTTTACACAATGTTTTATTGTTTATGTTTTAAAGCATCCAACGCATTTACAGGCCAGTCCTGATGCAACATGGTTTTGCCTAGACGGTGTGTTCAGATGCCCATGCTGCACTTATGCAACTGACCAACAATTCAAATTTACAACACACATTCAGAGCCACGTGAGACATGCAGTACAGCATAGAGGTAATTCCTAATGATGTTTATTGGTCTATTGATTTTGGTGGTTTTAAAACATACACATGCTTAAATGTAGAATGCACTTCTTACAATCAAGATAGACAAAATGATGTGGAGTTCCTTAGTGGGAGTCCCTGAAGTCATGTGAATATTGGTAAGCTAATTTACCTATGTTTGTGTTTTGTTTGACACTGTAACTTTCTGATCAGCTACTCCTGACCTCACTCCCCCAGTCCCGTTCTGTGTATACCTTTCTTTTCTGTTGATAGCTTTGGTCTTCATGTTGCCGTCTTGCAGGTTTCTTCATCAGCAAATGCAACAATTATTGCAGACCCACAGGACACTTTCATTGTCTTTATTGCAGCCAAACAATAATACGCAAAGACCAGTTTAAACATCATGTATCCCAATGCATCAGTGAAACCAAGCCAACCACAACGGAAGCGCATCAGTCACCTCCCGCCTCTCCTGCTCCCTCCTTTACTGCTTCTGAAGCTGCATGTCCCCCTCCCCCAGTCCCCATCCTCCACCCCTCACTTTCTTCATGTTCCTCTGATCCTGGCTCCTCAGCAGCACCAGCACTACCACCCCCTCACCCAAAGAAAGCAGAAAACAGTGAAGTGTACTAGCTGTGGCCTAATCCTTAATAGACGGAACCTACGGATACATCTTCGAAGATGTCACACTCCCATCAAAATGGACATTACGGCACAGAACCACCTCAGTGCTCAGTGTGTTGATTACACAAATGGAGTGTTTGCAGTAGCAAAGTCTTTTATAGCACCCAGCACACCAGTACGTGTCATTAAAAGGACATGGGGTCCTGAACAAAAAACAATGTGTGAGCTGGATATCTGCAGAATTAATGCAGAGTTTGCAGAGAGGTCAAACCTTCGTCCATTTGAGTGCCACCACATTCAGTCCCTCGTGTACTGCCCTCCAGCCAGAATGGACACTCCATCACTTACAGAGGATGTTTTGCAGGTGATGGTACATGACAAGTGGTTTGGGGAAGACAAAAAGGAAAGGTGTTTGGTACGTCAGAGAGAAGCAAATGATGCAGGAGTCCCGTTGTCCTGTCTGGTGACTGTGTGTGGACCCCCCTACAAAAAGCACATTTCTGTATACGAGTCAACTATCTCCTATTACAGCCGGCTTGGCAGAGTGGTGGTAAGGTACAATTCTAAAATCATTTCATGGCATTGTCCTTGCGCGAACCCAAGGCAGTCATGCATACCTAAATATGTTGCCAAGTGGCATTTATTTGAAACAGACCAGGCACTCTTCAGAAAAACCAGAAGTGTGGAGGAGAACATCACAGAACATTTTCCAATTGACATGGAAAGTTTTGACCTAGAAGAAGGAGCTCCATACTCACCTGAAGGCAAAAATCTGTCGCGGATGGTTCAATACATTTTTCATAAGAAGAAACTGCCTGCGATTTTCCCCTCAGACGTGGTCAAGACCATTCATTTCCCTGTGCACTTCATACCATCAGAAACCTTTTGCTCAGAATGTTTAGAGCCCACTCCTCTAAGCGAACCTGTGCTGATTACATCTAAGGCTAAAATCCTAACAATCACTGATGTCATAGAAGGTATGTTCTCTCTTTATTTAAATATTTATTATCGATATTTTAACATTTCATTACTCACTACATGTACTGTAAATGTCAGTGTAGCCATGACTTCCACTATCAGCAGCTTAGCCTCCTTCCCAGCAATTCACACTTGTATGCTTACTGAGATAATTTCATACACTGGCTTTTAGTACTGTGCAAAGTATAGAGACATGTCACAGTGTAAAATGGTGAAAGATAAATGTGTAACATTTACTGGTGCTTGTGTCCATTAGGAATTTCAGTGTACAGAAAATGGTGCTACAGGTGTGGTATGGCATATCGATACCAGGAGTGGACTGATGGTGTCCACAATTTCGATGACCACACACTTCTGTCCATATACATGTGCCATTTTCTACGCAATACACTTCAGGTAGGAACCATGTTCTGTTGTTTTAATCATTTAAAACAATTACGAATACTTTATCAAAATAATATATTGTAAAGCCTTTAAATGTCATACATCAATTTCACAGACTCATCAGGCAGTAGGGAGTGCCATGGATGTGTTGGAGAAGACCTCTGGTAAAACCTATCCATCCAGGGAAAGGGTCCTGCAGGCTTATTTAAGCTTTGAAGCACTGTCAGACCTCGGTTACACATATGCTTGTGTATCGTGTGGTTATCATCCAGTATCTGTTGTGATGGACCTTCATGAGAAGGGCGTTTTTAGCATGCCTGGTAAGTGAACACATTTATTCATTTTCTTAGTCTTACATTGTTTCAAGCACCACATATCCAGCTATGACTGTTTGGAACATGCTTACTTAAGTCTTGCTTTCCTTAGTGAGCAGCATTGAGGAACCATCTCAGACTTTTGATGGAAAGGTAAGTGTTGAAAATTTCTGGGAGATGGTTTCCCTTGAAATGATCAGCCGTGGGTTGGTCCCAAGTAAGTACAGTCCGCACAATGTTCTAGGTGGGATGACAGTATTCTAGCATTTACTTTGTTTATCGTGGAATAATGTACTGTTATGTTAATAATATTTTCTAACATCATTTAAAGGCAACAAGTCAAACCCATTTGTCGTCCATCCCAGTTACCATAGTTGGGCTCCGTGGATTGGTCCTCACACAAGAGATAGGGATGTTGTACTCAACACTGAATACAAAGAAGTGTATTCTGCTTGTAGTGCAAAGGAGGAATCTGAGTTTAACCTCACAGAGGACCGACTGACTGATGAACTTCTTAAGCTCAAGGTACTGAACTTAAGTCAATTTTTGTCAGTTTTGTCAAAGATGTGTGTTTTTGAACCACGCCAGACCAACTATACTAATGTTCATTATAGATGGAAGCTGTGCGTGCTCTGTGCCGACAGTGTGGCATAGACCCCAAAGGCTCACGGATGGACCTGGTAACGAGACTTCAACAAGAAATGAAGAACAGAGCGAGTTATGATAAGGTGTTTTCACAGATCTGGGGAGCTTCTGGTAAGTTGTGTTCTATTACTGAGAGACCGTTTTTACAGACAGTTCTTAGTTTCATTACTTGGAATGGTTGCACTCTGATTTACAGTTTCCTTAAACAGGTGGATGGGCTGTGGTCACCTGTCCTTGTGCTGTGGTGTATGGTGTTAAGTTCAACATAAGGGCTGAGAGCCCCCGGGACTTTGCTGACCTTTTATTGTCGATGAAACATTTTCCAAACATTGTATTATATGATTTTGCGAGAGGGTTGGCAACACATACCAACCTAAGAGATCCAGAATCATTACCCTTCAAACCTCATGGGGGTAGGTTACTTGAGCCTACTGAAGATAACATCAGATGTGCCACTACTGGACAGATAAAAGTGAGCTTGCCATGGCTAGTCACCAAGAAGCCAGTTCCTGATGAAAATGGCCACCCTATAACTGGATCGTCTGAGCATTATGCTCTTTATGATAGATTTCATGAGGCAAACTCAAAAGATGCCAGGGATGTCTTGCGAAAGGTGGAACTGGTCCCAGAGTTACGTGGTTGGATCAACAGCCCGTGTGCTGAACAGCTCTTTGCTGGAATGAGGAAAAACAATCATTTTCTCAACATGATGACTCCCTCATCGCATGTCTTTTTGATGCGAAATATTTTGTGTCACTACAACAATGCTAGAAATTCAAGAACCATAGAAAGCATGAAGAAGAGATTGGGCAAAGGAGTGGACATACAGTTAAATTCCAATGGTCAGACAGTTTTGGGTATGTATTCCACCCTCATTCTAAATTATTAGTGGTAATGTCATGTTTATGTCATGTTTATGTAATTTTGCTGTCCGGTGCCGTGAAGTTATATTTGTCTTTTAATTGTAGGTGATTCCTCATGTTTATTTTGCAATTTGAAAGATCATAAAGCTATAACTTACAAATCTGTCAGAAATGCTAGACAGCATAGCGTTGATGAGAAATGCATGCAGTACAACCGATTTAACTCATTCTAAATCATTTGGTTTAAAATGTGCTTTTTTGCAGCACCAGCTGAAGCACCAGCCGAACAAGCACAAACAACAACAGCAGCACCAGCTCATGGTATGACAACTGCAGCATCCCCTGGTATGAAGACAATATATATTTTTTGAGGGCCTGGTTGTACAACTTAATAAAAACCTTAACACATCCATGTTTTTTAGAATATGTATACTTATGTATGTTTGCAGTGGGTACTTGATCTGCAGCTAAATGTATACCAACCTTCAGCCACCCTAAGAAAGTGTTATATGCTTCATAAGATGGCTCAGTATCACAGAAATGTGGTGAAACACTTATTTGGTTAATATTTTCATGCATGGTCTGATATGTATGACAGGAGATCTACCAGTGTGCAGTGATGACTGCTGGGGACTACCACATCTGGAGCACACAAGTGCCCGATCGGAAATCAGAGACTCAGAGGTGCATGTTTTATGTTTTGTTCCTCCGTATTTGTTTGTTTGTTTATATATTGATTGACTCATTTGATTGATTGCCGCATGGGCTCTCTTAGTCGCAAATTTGGAAACCATTTAACAATTGGCAACCATTTCATGTAATACAGTTGTCATTGTTTATGGGTGTTATAACTTTTAACATCTAATGTATCGGTTATTATATTATTTATAACTTGGAAACAAACTATTCATTAATCAGTAATACAATTCCTTTTGTGTCATACTTTTTAAATATTTTCTGTGATGCCTCGTAGTGCATGGCATATAAGTGAAGTGATTAGTTGTCATTGACACACCACAGCACACAGTGCACAACAACAAAATGTGTACTCTGCATTTAACCTATATGACACCATGACATTGCAGAGGAGAGCAGTGCTTGGGGGTGGTACCTTGCTCAGGGTACTTCAGTGGCACCTTTCGATTACAAGTGCACTTCCCTATCCATTAGGCCACCACTGACCCTATTACAAACAGCAGCATAATTTAATGGAGTCAGATTAATTGGTCTTAGTGATCTGATCTGAAGGTGGGGATTAGGGTTGTAACGGTATGAGATTTTCACGGTATGATAATCGTCTCAGAAAATATCACGGTTTCGTGGTATACGGTATTAAACTATCATTATTATTAGTATAATCATCAGCTACAATGACCCTTAAATGAATAAAAAGAGATATGGTTTTTGGATGAACATGGTTTATTGTAACAAACTTTTTTTTAATGAAAATAAAAAAAACTTATGGAAGTATGAGTCTAACTTTTGGGGGAAAAATAAATAAAATAAAGCTGCGCATCTCCCATTTGAACAAAATAAGGAATAAGTTATTTCTCTTTATATTAGACAAGAATAAATCAAACTGTCCTTCCTCTTTAACAGCATATATGGGAGAGCAATATGTGCAGGGTCATGTTTGTTAATATTTTCCTGAGATTATCATAGCAGCATGCATTTCTTTGCTTTTTTTCAGGTCAGATTATGATGAAGAAATGTAAGCATGTTGAGATTTTCAGGGCTCAATCTTGACCGCTGAGGTGAGAGAATGTGTCCACTTGTACTAAACACCTATGAGTTTTCAGTTAGTGTATTTGATGATTATTCTTTTAAATAAAATTATAAAATGATCATTAAGTGTTCTCTTGAGAGTAGCTCTGGATATGTTCATGTGTTCACGTCTTCACATAGTGAATGAGACAGCAGACGCTTTAAAAACCATGACCATCATGCAGTGGCGGTTTTAGGCATGGGCGAACGGGGCAGCCGCCCGGGGCGGCACTTTTTCATGTCACGTGGGGGGCGGCACACGAACTTGGAGGAAAACAAAAATAATCTAAATAAAGCGTTTTTCTAGAGGATGGGCGAGCGGAGACGATAAGGGATGAAGTTGGGAGGGCGCCGGGAGGGATTCTATGGGGGGCGGCACACGAACCTGGAGGACAAAATAATCATCTGTGCCGCTGTGTGTGTGTGTGTGTGTGTGTGTGTGTGTGTGTGTGTGTGTGTGTGTGTGTGTGGGGGGGGGGGGGGGGGGGGTAGTTGGTTAATGAGCAAGCGGCAGCCTTTTTGCGCTGTATATTCACAGACGCACATCGCGATTTAATTTGCTGCACAGCTATATTTTGATTTATTCATCCATCTATCTATCAAATCGGACATTTTACGTGGCATCTGAATTATACTGTAATTGACTCCAATTACATGTGACTGGATTCCGGGATTCCCTCTGCATCACAGAAATAATACGGCTTTAAGTTATAAATGGAACTTACCTTTATCTTCACGGAGGGATGGTGTTCGCGAATATGGGAGAACATGTTCGACGTATTTCCTCCTTTTGCGGCCACTGTTCGTCCACATTTCTTGCAAACTGGATATCCACCCCACGATCATTTTTCGGATACCCAAAATATTCCCATACTGCAGATTTTAATTTTTTTTTCGGCAGGAAATAGAGATTAGAATTTGCAGCCACTATCGGACATTTTCGCCGCTGTGCATTTATGGGTGGAGTCTAAGCAGTAAAGCGGAAAGAAGTTGCATATACACAGCAGCGCAGGTGAGATCTGGTTTCTTTTTTTTTTTTCCAAACCGCGGATAGGCAAATGTGCATGATATGATAATCGTACATGTCAATATCACAATAAACCGCCATACCGGTATACCGTTACAACCCTAGTGGGGATTGATACACCTTACAAAGTTGATGCTGTAATATTTATCACTCTGATGCATTGTTCTGACCCATATGCATATAAGCCTTTCAGTCTGACAAGCTGGTAGTATCATGACTGCCTTTTTCCAGGTCTGGTGCCCAACGTGATCAAATTGTTTTACACCTGTGCCCTCAGGTGGAGTCAACTCTATGTGATACCATTACAATATGTCATAGTTTTACAATAGTTGTGACAATATAATTTCTTTTAGGAAAATTCAATGTGTTGAAAGCACAGATGGTAGAGGAGGAGGAATGGGTTCCATCTCCATTGAACAGGTATTTATGTAGCTGATCTTACAGCTGAACCTGCTGTTTTTCTCTTTTTTTCTCTGTGCTTACTGTGCTGTACCCTACAAAAATGTGAAAACAATGAGCTTCATTTTAAGCAGTTGGAGTTGGAATGTAGAAGTCATGCTATTTTTGTCTGTTTTTGTTATATTACAGAACTATTGTAAAATAATATTTGCGTGCTTGTATGATTTCTTTCACAGATCCCCCTCGACGTCCTGGAGGATATCCTTTTAGAAGTAGTCCTGTTCGAGGGTGACAAAGCTTTTTTAAAGCTGTCACTTGTTTGTCACCTTTTTTTGGGACTTAGTCGGAAGGGAAACATTCCGTGCCCGAGCGCATTTTCAGTGGCTTGACAGTAGGTATAAAACATATTATGATATTTGAATACCCTTTGAGTTAGGATGTTTGTATTCCCATTAACAAGGGATTTTACTCTAATGAATCATTCTTAAATTTGAAACCTACAGGTGTAGTCCCATGGAAACTGTACAGTGCGGCCTATCAAGCACAATTCCGACGATTGTATCGCCTGGAATGCTGCCAGCACTGTCTAGAGACTTATAAGAACAGCTTACCAGGTATGCATACTGTGTAAGAATGTTGACAATTGTTGCTGAAGTCAGTGGTTGCAAAAAGAAAGTCACCAGAACAATTTATTGTGTGTCAGGTCCTGAATATTTTCTTGAAAGTATGCAATGAAAAACATTGTTGCTCTGTTTTGATACTAAGTATGCTTGCTTATTATTTATTGTCCCATAGGCTACATTGGGCGTGGAAGACGAGGGGAACTTCACACAGCCTGGGTTCTGCAGCGAGTTCTGCAAACACCTTACGGAAGACTTGGGTGTGTGAATGGGTGGGTGGGTCAGTGAGTGAGTGAGTGAATGGGTGGGTATGTAAGGAAAATAGCAAATTGGATGACTTTGGAATAAAAAAATAACAGCTACTATGCCTCTGTTTCCTTGTCTACACACAGACTACACACATGACCGAACCACATTTTAAGTTTTATCAGCTTTTCATTAAAAAGCACAGTGGCACCCAATTGTGATGAGTTACTGTATGTGGAAATGAGTGGCACCTCTGTATCATTTGTGAATAATTTGTCATCTCATATCGACATTAAATCATAAGTTTATTTAATTTTAATGTTGGCACAGAAATAAGTTACAGTGCCTTTGGAAATGCAATAAAATGCTCATTTGGAAAACGTTTAACTATCCTTTGTAATTGAGTAAAATTATGATAACTGAATACTTTTATAAGGCACTGTATACTTGATTGCAATGGGTTTTATTACTTTCCGGCTATATTAATACACCAATCAATATGTTAACCAATCATCACAGACAAGCATTACATCGATATCGGATTGAAACTATATTATGGCCATCCTACAGCTACATAAACAAGGGTAAATAGTCCTACTTTCACTGTCCTGGAGAGAGAGAGCGAGAGAGACAGAGATGTAAACATGTAAGCAGCAGCAGAATAAAATAGAAATATGATTTCAGAATGTTTTACTTACTGTATGCAAATGTCATTTTCGAGAAATGTTTGGCTCGCATTATCACCAAATTGATGACAATATCACCATTTACTACAAAACTTTGAACTCAATAATTAACAAAATAATATATAAGAAATAAATTGAGAAACTAAATTTCCTGTTACAGACAATTTATCTTAAAATAGTTTGATGTTCAGAATGCTCCTCACTCCACTTCACGCAACTTTAAAACACGCAAGGACCATGTTAGGCCAAAAGCTGAACAATGTTTGTGGGCAACACTCTTGATTTCCCCAGGAGATCTAGACATAGCATATATGCTCACCTAAAGGATTATTAGGAACACCTGTTCAATTTCTCATTAATGCAATTATCTAATCAACCAATCACATGGCAGTTGCTTCAATGCATTTAGGGGTGTGGTCCTGGTCAAGACAATCTCCTGAACTCCAAACTGAATGTCAGAATGGGAAAGAAAGGTGATTTAAGCAATTTTGAGCGTGGCATAGTTGTTGGTGCCAGACGGGCCGGTCTGAGTATTTCACAATCTGCTCAGTTACTGGGATTTTCACGCACAACCATTTCTAGGGTTTACAAAGAATGGTGTGCAAAGGGAAAAACATCCAGTATGCGGCAGTCCCGTTGGGCGAAAATGCCTTGTTGATGCTAGAGGTCAGAGGAGAATGGTCCGACTGATTCAAGCTGATAGAAGAGCAACTTTGGCTGAAATAACCACTCGTTACAACCGAGGTATGCAGCAAAGCATTTGTGAAGCCACAACACGCACAACCTTGAGGCGGATGGGCTACAACAGCAGAAGACCCCACCGGGTACCACTCATCTCCACTACAAATAGGAAAAAGAGGCTACAATTTGCACGAGCTCACCAAAATTGGACAGTTGAAGACTGGAAAAATGTTGCCTGGTCTGATGAGTCTCGATTTCTGTTGAGACATTCAAATGGTAGAGTCAGAATTTGGCGTAAACAGAATGAGAACATGGATCCATCATGCCTTGTTACCACTGTGCAGGCTGCTGGTGGTGGTGTAATGGTGTGGGGGATGTTTTCTTGGCACACTTTAGGCCCCTTAGTGCCAATTGGGCATCGTTTAAATGCCACGGCCTACCTGAGCATTGTTTCTGACCATGTCCATCCCTTTATGACCACCATGTACCCATCCTCTGATGGCTACTTCCAGCAGGATAATGCACCATGTCACAAAGCTCGAATCATTTCAAATTGATTTCTTGAACATGACAATGAGTTCACTGTACTACAATGGCCCCAACAGTCACCAGATCTCAACCCAATAGAGCATCTTCGGGATGTGGTGGAACGGGAGCTTCGTGCCCTGGATGTGCATCCCACAAATCTCCATCAACTGCAAGATGCTATCCTATCAATATGGGCCAACATTTCTAAAGAATGCTTTCAGCACCTTGTTGAATCAATGCCACGTAGAATTAAGGCAGTTCTGAAGGCGAAAGGGGGTCAAACACCATATTAGTATGGTGTTCCTAATAATCCTTTAGGTGAGTGTATGTGTGTATGTGCACAATGAATGAATGGAATAAGCTGCTACAGTTACATTGAACCATGTGCTTGTGCTCATGTGCACAAGCACACACACACACACACACACACACACGCCGATGGGCTTTAAAGTTTAACTTTAGGTTTGTGAAAGCAGACATAATTATTTCTGTCAGGACCTCGATGTGTATCCAAGCCCCAAAAACACACTAACTCAGGCGTTCACGCAACTTATCGCGAAAAACCAGACAGAAATAGACTTGAAAATTTTAAAGAAAAGACATTAGCGGTTTTTGTTAATGTTTAAAGGTATAAAAAAAAACCTTTGCTGCCTTTCTTAAATGGCTAGAAAACATTGCCTCAACACTATTAAACACGGAATCCGCTGTTTGTAAACGGTCCGCATTTTACCCTCACCGCTAAAATAGTTGTGCTTGTTTCACACTTTCTCTTGTTTCGCTTGGGTATGCCTCTACTTAAATATTGTGTCTCTAGTTAAAAGTTTGGGACCTGTGTCTCATTCACATAGGCTTTCACATATGCAAATTGCCACCCCTCTTCTGGGCTAATGCCTTACGCTCATTTTGACAACGAATTGCCAGCGTTATTCGTTGATTTTTTTTGTCTAAAATGTTTATTATTCACATTGGTAGAAAAGTGCTTCAATACTTTAAAAAAAGGTCATGGTTTATTTGAAATAACTGGGCACTCCGTTTGTTGCTGCCATATTTTGAAATGGGTTGTCTAAGGAATCCTTATTCTTTGTTTGATGCCCCGGTTTCGGGTAAACATCCGCGACGGTTTATGACTACACCACATGGCCAAAGTGGCCTGCGAACGGACGATCACCCTGATAACAAAATACAACTAAATACATCTTTGTCAGGATGTGGGGCGGGGCAGGTCTATGACATTCGGGCTAAATGGGGGCAATAGCTTGGGGAGCCAGCCTATCTCAAAGCCTGTGGCCTGTTTGATTCTACCCCATGTTTCCTCCGTGTATGTCCGCTGTGATATGCTTAACAGACACGTTTGATGGCATTATTCTAACATAGCATGTTGCTAAAAACCGCTCACTAGTTCCTACAGCTATTAAATGTATTTAAATGAAATCGGGGCATCTTGTTTAGAATAAAACTAAGAAAATACAGGAGATCGATCTTTCGCGTGTGTTGCTGCCGCCGCCATTTTGAAAGGCGCGTCTGCGTCACTGCGCATGCGCAAGCTTCGCATCCCATAAGGCAGTTATTTCGCCCGCATTGTTCAAACGGGTGGCACGCGCCTGGCCCTGCTCCTTGGATAATGGCAGCCTAGATCACGCTAGCTTTGTGCTACACTGACGGGACCCAGAGCCGCTATGGATGGATCTTCGCCTTTGGTGAAGTGTTTTTTTTTCTCTTTGACATTGAAATAAACTGTTAAACTGATTACGGCTTTTCTCATTTTTAAAAACTTGGGCTAAAGTAGTTGTGCTTGTTTCACACTTTCTCTTGTTTCGCTTGGGTATGCCTCTACTTAAATATTGTGTCTCTAGTTAAAAGTTTTGGACCTGTGTCACATTCACATAGGCTTTCACATATGCAAATTGCCACCCCTCTTCTGGGCTAATGCCGTACGCTCATTTTGACAACGAATTACCAGCGTTATTCGTTGATTTTTTTTGTCTAAAATGTTTATTATTCACATTGGTAGAAAAGTGCTTCAATACTTTAAAAAAAGGTCATGGTTTATTTGAAATAACTGGGCACTCCGTTTGTTGCTGCCATATTTTGAAATGGGTTGTCTAAGGAATCCTTATTCTTTGTTTGATGCCCGGTTTCGGGTAAACATCCGCGACGGTTTATGACTACACCACATGGCCAAAGTGGCCTGCGAACGGACGATCACCCTGATAACAAAATACAACTAAATACATCTTTGTCAGGATGTGGGGGGGGGGGAGGTCTATGACATTCGGGCTAAATGGGGGCAATAGCTTGGGGAGCCAGCCTATCTCAAAGCCTGTGGCCTGTTTGATTCTACCCCATGTTTCCTCCGTGTATGTCCGCTGTGATATGCTTAACAGACACGTTTGATGGCATTATTCTAACATAGCATGTTGCTAAATACCGCTCACTAGTTCCTACAGCTATTAAATGTATTTCTGGGAGATGGTTTCCCTTGAAATGATCAGCCGTGGGTTGGTCCCAAGTAAGTACAGTCCGCACAATGTTCTAGGTGGGATGACAGTATTCTAGCATTTACTTTGTTTATCGTGGAATAATGTACTGTTATGTTAATAATATTTTCTAACATCATTTAAAGGCAACAAGTCAAACCCATTTGTCGTCCATCCCAGTTACCATAGTTGGGCTCCGTGGATTGGTCCTCACACAAGAGATAGGGATGTTGTACTCAACACTGAATACAAAGAAGTGTATTCTGCTTGTAGTGCAAAGGAGGAATCTGAGTTTAACCTCACAGAGGACCGACTGACTGATGAACTTCTTAAGCTCAAGGTACTGAACTTAAGTCAATTTTTGTCAGTTTTGTCAAAGATGTGTGTTTTTGAACCACGCCAGACCAACTATACTAATGTTCATTATAGATGGAAGCTGTGCGTGCTCTGTGCCGACAGTGTGGCATAGACCCCAAAGGCTCACGGATGGACCTGGTAACGAGACTTCAACAAGAAATGAAGAACAGAGCGAGTTATGATAAGGTGTTTTCACAGATCTGGGGAGCTTCTGGTAAGTTGTGTTCTATTACTGAGAGACCGTTTTTACAGACAGTTCTTAGTTTCATTACTTGGAATGGTTGCACTCTGATTTACAGTTTCCTTAAACAGGTGGATGGGCTGTGGTCACCTGTCCTTGTGCTGTGGTGTATGGTGTTAAGTTCAACATAAGGGCTGAGAGCCCCCGGGACTTTGCTGACCTTTTATTGTCGATGAAACATTTTCCAAACATTGTATTATATGATTTTGCGAGAGGGTTGGCAACACATACCAACCTAAGAGATCCAGAATCATTACCCTTCAAACCTCATGGGGGTAGGTTACTTGAGCCTACTGAAGATAACATCAGATGTGCCACTACTGGACAGATAAAAGTGAGCTTGCCATGGCTAGTCACCAAGAAGCCAGTTCCTGATGAAAATGGCCACCCTATAACTGGATCGTCTGAGCATTATGCTCTTTATGATAGATTTCATGAGGCAAACTCAAAAGATGCCAGGGATGTCTTGCGAAAGGTGGAACTGGTCCCAGAGTTACGTGGTTGGATCAACAGCCCGTGTGCTGAACAGCTCTTTGCTGGAATGAGGAAAAACAATCATTTTCTCAACATGATGACTCCCTATTTAAATGAAATCGGGGCATCTTGTTTAGAATAAAACTAAGAAAATACAGGAGATCGATCTTTCGCGTGTGTTGCTGCCGCCGCCATTTTGAAAGGCGCGTCTGCGTCACTGCGCATGCGCAAGCTTCGCATCCCATAAGGCAGTTATTTCGCCCGCATTGTTCAAACGGGTGGCACGCGCCTGGCCCTGCTCCTTGGATAATGGCAGCCTAGATCACGCTAGCTTTGTGCTACACTGACGGGACCCAGAGCCGCTATGGATGGATCTTCGCCTTTGGTGAAGTGTTTTTTTTTCTCTTTGACATTGAAATAAAACTGTTAAACTGATTACGGCTTTTTCTCATTTTTAAAAACTTGGGCTAAAGTAGTTGTGCTTGTTTCACACTTTCTCTTGTTTCGCTTGGGTATGCCTCTACTTAAATATTGTGTCTCTAGTTAAAATTTCCGGACTTGAAATGCCCTTAGATTCAGAACATGAGAAGGGTAACACATTGAATAGACTAAAATGAAATTTGAATAAATAAATCATGTATATATGTTTTGTTTTAGGGCGTAACACTAGAAAACGCAGACGGTACGTTTTGCTGCTAGGTTGTTTCTCTTTTGTTTCAGGGACCGCAGGTCTGGGCCTTATGTCCTAAAAATTATATGACAATATTGCAAAATATTTATCACAAATGCATATGTAGAAAACAGACTACGACAGGTGCTTTTGAGTTTTTCTGATTATGATGACCGAATTGTTTTATTAAGAGTTATGGAGTATGTGACCGATATATTATTAAATTACACCAACAACCTCAATGGTATTTATGTAAAAATAGTATATTATGATTGTTAATTATGCAGATGTTTAGGCTATATTATGATGCTCAGGATACTCAAGTTAATGCTGATGATATGAATGCTCTATAAGATATTTTATCGATATCACAGCCTGATAACCTTACAAGCTGCATTACTTCTGCATGCATGTTATGTTGTTAGAATGAGCGTGCACCTCAGAGTAACAGTAAGTTTACACAATGTTTTATTGTTTATGTTTTAAAGCATCCAACGCATTTACAGGCCAGTCCTGATGCAACATGGTTTTGCCTAGACGGTGTGTTCAGATGCCCATGCTGCACTTATGCAACTGACCAACAATTCAAATTTACAACACACATTCAGAGCCACGTGAGACATGCAGTACAGCATAGAGGTAATTCCTAATGATGTTTATTGGTCTATTGATTTTGGTGGTTTTAAAACATACACATGCTTAAATGTAGAATGCACTTCTTACAATCAAGATAGACAAAATGATGTGGAGTTCCTTAGTGGGAGTCCCTGAAGTCATGTGAATATTGGTAAGCTAATTTACCTATGTTTGTGTTTTGTTTGACACTGTAACTTTCTGATCAGCTACTCCTGACCTCACTCCCCCAGTCCCGTTCTGTGTATACCTTTCTTTTCTGTTGATAGCTTTGGTCTTCATGTTGCCGTCTTGCAGGTTTCTTCATCAGCAAATGCAACAATTATTGCAGACCCACAGGACACTTTCATTGTCTTTATTGCAGCCAAACAATAATACGCAAAGACCAGTTTAAACATCATGTATCCCAATGCATCAGTGAAACCAAGCCAACCACAACGGAAGCGCATCAGTCACCTCCCGCCTCTCCTGCTCCCTCCTTTACTGCTTCTGAAGCTGCATGTCCCCCTCCCCCAGTCCCCATCCTCCACCCCTCACTTTCTTCATGTTCCTCTGATCCTGGCTCCTCAGCAGCACCAGCACTACCACCCTCTCACCCAAAGAAAGCAGAAAACAGTGAAGTGTACTAGCTGTGGCCTAATCCTTAATAGACGGAACCTACGGATACATCTTCGAAGACGTCACACTCCCATCAAAATGGACATTACGGCACAGAACCACCTCAGTGCTCAGTGTGTTGATTACACAAATGGAGTGTTTGCAGTAGCAAAGTCTTTTATAGCACCCAGCACACCAGTACGTGTCATTAAAAGGACATGGGGTCCTGAACAAAAAACAATGTGTGAGCTGGATATCTGCAGAATTAATGCAGAGTTTGCAGAGAGGTCAAACCTTCGTCCATTTGAGTGCCACCACATTCAGTCCCTCGTGTACTGCCCTCCAGCCAGAATGGACACTCCATCACTTACAGAGGATGTTTTGCAGGTGATGGTACATGACAAGTGGTTTGGGGAAGACAAAAAGGAAAGGTGTTTGGTACGTCAGAGAGAAGCAAATGATGCAGGAGTCCCGTTGTCCTGTCTGGTGACTGTGTGTGGACCCCCCTACAAAAAGCACATTTCTGTATACGAGTCAACTATCTCCTATTACAGCCGGCTTGGCAGAGTGGTGGTAAGGTACAATTCTAAAATCATTTCATGGCATTGTCCTTGCGCGAACCCAAGGCAGTCATGCATACCTAAATATGTTGCCAAGTGGCATTTATTTGAAACAGACCAGGCACTCTTCAGAAAAACCAGAAGTGTGGAGGAGAACATCACAGAACATTTTCCAATTGACATGGAAAGTTTTGACCTAGAAGAAGGAGCTCCATACTCACCTGAAGGCAAAAATCTGTCGCGGATGGTTCAATACATTTTTCATAAGAAGAAACTGCCTGCGATTTTCCCCTCAGACGTGGTCAAGACCATTCATTTCCCTGTGCACTTCATACCATCAGAAACCTTTTGCTCAGAATGTTTAGAGCCCACTCCTCTAAGCGAACCTGTGCTGATTACATCTAAGGCTAAAATCCTAACAATCACTGATGTCATAGAAGGTATGTTCTCTCTTTATTTAAATATTTATTATCGATATTTTAACATTTCATTACTCACTACATGTACTGTAAATGTCAGTGTAGCCATGACTTCCACTATCAGCAGCTTAGCCTCCTTCCCAGCAATTCACACTTGTATGCTTACTGAGATAATTTCATACACTGGCTTTTAGTACTGTGCAAAGTATAGAGACATGTCACAGTGTAAAATGGTGAAAGATAAATGTGTAACATTTACTGGTGCTTGTGTCCATTAGGAATTTCAGTGTACAGAAAATGGTGCTACAGGTGTGGTATGGCATATCGATACCAGGAGTGGACTGATGGTGTCCACAATTTCGATGACCACACACTTCTGTCCATATACATGTGCCATTTTCTACGCAATACACTTCAGGTAGGAACCATGTTCTGTTCTTTTAATCATTTAAAACAATTACGAATACTTTATCAAAATAATATATTGTAAAGCCTTTAAATGTCATACATCAATTTCACAGACTCATCAGGCAGTAGGGAGTGCCATGGATGTGTTGGAGAAGACCTCTGGTAAAACCTATCCATCCAGGGAAAGGGTCCTGCAGGCTTATTTAAGCTTTGAAGCACTGTCAGACCTCGGTTACACATATGCTTGTGTATCGTGTGGTTATCATCCAGTATCTGTTGTGATGGACCTTCATGAGAAGGGCGTTTTTAGCATGCCTGGTAAGTGAACACATTTATTCATTTTCTTAGTCTTACATTGTTTCAAGCACCACATATCCAGCTATGACTGTTTGGAACATGCTTACTTAAGTCTTGCTTTCCTTAGTGAGCAGCATTGAGGAACCATCTCAGACTTTTGATGGAAAGGTAAGTGTTGAAAATTTCTGGGAGATGGTTTCCCTTGAAATGATCAGCCGTGGGTTGGTCCCAAGTAAGTACAGTCCGCACAATGTTCTAGGTGGGATGACAGTATTCTAGCATTTACTTTGTTTATCGTGGAATAATGTACTGTTATGTTAATAATATTTTCTAACATCATTTAAAGGCAACAAGTCAAACCCATTTGTCGTCCATCCCAGTTACCATAGTTGGGCTCCGTGGATTGGTCCTCACACAAGAGATAGGGATGTTGTACTCAACACTGAATACAAAGAAGTGTATTCTGCTTGTAGTGCAAAGGAGGAATCTGAGTTTAACCTCACAGAGGACCGACTGACTGATGAACTTCTTAAGCTCAAGGTACTGAACTTAAGTCAATTTTTGTCAGTTTTGTCAAAGATGTGTGTTTTTGAACCACGCCAGACCAACTATACTAATGTTCATTATAGATGGAAGCTGTGCGTGCTCTGTGCCGACAGTGTGGCATAGACCCCAAAGGCTCACGGATGGACCTGGTAACGAGACTTCAACAAGAAATGAAGAACAGAGCGAGTTATGATAAGGTGTTTTCACAGATCTGGGGAGCTTCTGGTAAGTTGTGTTCTATTACTGAGAGACCGTTTTTACAGACAGTTCTTAGTTTCATTACTTGGAATGGTTGCACTCTGATTTACAGTTTCCTTAAACAGGTGGATGGGCTGTGGTCACCTGTCCTTGTGCTGTGGTGTATGGTGTTAAGTTCAACATAAGGGCTGAGAGCCCCCGGGACTTTGCTGACCTTTTATTGTCGATGAAACATTTTCCAAACATTGTATTATATGATTTTGCGAGAGGGTTGGCAACACATACCAACCTAAGAGATCCAGAATCATTACCCTTCAAACCTCATGGGGGTAGGTTACTTGAGCCTACTGAAGATAACATCAGATGTGCCACTACTGGACAGATAAAAGTGAGCTTGCCATGGCTAGTCACCAAGAAGCCAGTTCCTGATGAAAATGGCCACCCTATAACTGGATCGTCTGAGCATTATGCTCTTTATGATAGATTTCATGAGGCAAACTCAAAAGATGCCAGGGATGTCTTGCGAAAGGTGGAACTGGTCCCAGAGTTACGTGGTTGGATCAACAGCCCGTGTGCTGAACAGCTCTTTGCTGGAATGAGGAAAAACAATCATTTTCTCAACATGATGACTCCCTATTTAAATGAAATCGGGGCATCTTGTTTAGAATAAAACTAAGAAAATACAGGAGATCGATCTTTCGCGTGTGTTGCTGCCGCCGCCATTTTGAAAGGCGCGTCTGCGTCACTGCGCATGCGCAAGCTTCGCATCCCATAAGGCAGTTATTTCGCCCGCATTGTTCAAACGGGTGGCACGCGCCTGGCCCTGCTCCTTGGATAATGGCAGCCTAGATCACGCTAGCTTTGTGCTACACTGACGGGACCCAGAGCCGCTATGGATGGATCTTCGCCTTTGGTGAAGTGTTTTTTTTTCTCTTTGACATTGAAATAAAACTGTTAAACTGATTACGGCTTTTTCTCATTTTTAAAAACTTGGGCTAAAGTAGTTGTGCTTGTTTCACACTTTCTCTTGTTTCGCTTGGGTATGCCTCTACTTAAATATTGTGTCTCTAGTTAAAATTTCCGGACTTGAAATGCCCTTAGATTCAGAACATGAGAAGGGTAACACATTGAATAGACTAAAATGAAATTTGAATAAATAAATCATGTATATATGTTTTGTTTTAGGGCGTAACACTAGAAAACGCAGACGGTACGTTTTGCTGCTAGGTTGTTTCTCTTTTGTTTCAGGGACCGCAGGTCTGGGCCTTATGTCCTAAAAATTATATGACAATATTGCAAAATATTTATCACAAATGCATATGTAGAAAACAGACTACGACAGGTGCTTTTGAGTTTTTCTGATTATGATGACCGAATTGTTTTATTAAGAGTTATGGAGTATGTGACCGATATATTATTAAATTACACCAACAACCTCAATGGTATTTATGTAAAAATAGTATATTATGATTGTTAATTATGCAGATGTTTAGGCTATATTATGATGCTCAGGATACTCAAGTTAATGCTGATGATATGAATGCTCTATAAGATATTTTATCGATATCACAGCCTGATAACCTTACAAGCTGCATTACTTCTGCATGCATGTTATGTTGTTAGAATGAGCGTGCACCTCAGAGTAACAGTAAGTTTACACAATGTTTTATTGTTTATGTTTTAAAGCATCCAACGCATTTACAGGCCAGTCCTGATGCAACATGGTTTTGCCTAGACGGTGTGTTCAGATGCCCATGCTGCACTTATGCAACTGACCAACAATTCAAATTTACAACACACATTCAGAGCCACGTGAGACATGCAGTACAGCATAGAGGTAATTCCTAATGATGTTTATTGGTCTATTGATTTTGGTGGTTTTAAAACATACACATGCTTAAATGTAGAATGCACTTCTTACAATCAAGATAGACAAAATGATGTGGAGTTCCTTAGTGGGAGTCCCTGAAGTCATGTGAATATTGGTAAGCTAATTTACCTATGTTTGTGTTTTGTTTGACACTGTAACTTTCTGATCAGCTACTCCTGACCTCACTCCCCCAGTCCCGTTCTGTGTATACCTTTCTTTTCTGTTGATAGCTTTGGTCTTCATGTTGCCGTCTTGCAGGTTTCTTCATCAGCAAATGCAACAATTATTGCAGACCCACAGGACACTTTCATTGTCTTTATTGCAGCCAAACAATAATACGCAAAGACCAGTTTAAACATCATGTATCCCAATGCATCAGTGAAACCAAGCCAACCACAACGGAAGCGCATCAGTCACCTCCCGCCTCTCCTGCTCCCTCCTTTACTGCTTCTGAAGCTGCATGTCCCCCTCCCCCAGTCCCCATCCTCCACCCCTCACTTTATTCATGTTCCTCTGATCCTGGCTCCTCAGCAGCACCAGCACTACCACCCTCTCACCCAAAGAAAGCAGAAAACAGTGAAGTGTACTAGCTGTGGCCTAATCCTTAATAGACGGAACCTACGGATACATCTTCGAAGACGTCACACTCCCATCAAAATGGACATTACGGCACAGAACCACCTCAGTGCTCAGTGTGTTGATTACACAAATGGAGTGTTTGCAGTAGCAAAGTCTTTTATAGCACCCAGCACACCAGTACGTGTCATTAAAAGGACATGGGGTCCTGAACAAAAAACAATGTGTGAGCTGGATATCTGCAGAATTAATGCAGAGTTTGCAGAGAGGTCAAACCTTCGTCCATTTGAGTGCCACCACATTCAGTCCCTCGTGTACTGCCCTCCAGCCAGAATGGACACTCCATCACTTACAGAGGATGTTTTGCAGGTGATGGTACATGACAAGTGGTTTGGGGAAGACAAAAAGGAAAGGTGTTTGGTACGTCAGAGAGAAGCAAATGATGCAGGAGTCCCGTTGTCCTGTCTGGTGACTGTGTGTGGACCCCCCTACAAAAAGCACATTTCTGTATACGAGTCAACTATCTCCTATTACAGCCGGCTTGGCAGAGTGGTGGTAAGGTACAATTCTAAAATCATTTCATGGCATTGTCCTTGCGCGAACCCAAGGCAGTCATGCATACCTAAATATGTTGCCAAGTGGCATTTATTTGAAACAGACCAGGCACTCTTCAGAAAAACCAGAAGTGTGGAGGAGAACATCACAGAACATTTTCCAATTGACATGGAAAGTTTTGACCTAGAAGAAGGAGCTCCATACTCACCTGAAGGCAAAAATCTGTCGCGGATGGTTCAATACATTTTTCATAAGAAGAAACTGCCTGCGATTTTCCCCTCAGACGTGGTCAAGACCATTCATTTCCCTGTGCACTTCATACCATCAGAAACCTTTTGCTCAGAATGTTTAGAGCCCACTCCTCTAAGCGAACCTGTGCTGATTACATCTAAGGCTAAAATCCTAACAATCACTGATGTCATAGAAGGTATGTTCTCTCTTTATTTAAATATTTATTATCGATATTTTAACATTTCATTACTCACTACATGTACTGTAAATGTCAGTGTAGCCATGACTTCCACTATCAGCAGCTTAGCCTCCTTCCCAGCAATTCACACTTGTATGCTTACTGAGATAATTTCATACACTGGCTTTTAGTACTGTGCAAAGTATAGAGACATGTCACAGTGTAAAATGGTGAAAGATAAATGTGTAACATTTACTGGTGCTTGTGTCCATTAGGAATTTCAGTGTACAGAAAATGGTGCTACAGGTGTGGTATGGCATATCGATACCAGGAGTGGACTGATGGTGTCCACAATTTCGATGACCACACACTTCTGTCCATATACATGTGCCATTTTCTACGCAATACACTTCAGGTAGGAACCATGTTCTGTTGTTTTAATCATTTAAAACAATTACGAATACTTTATCAAAATAATATATTGTAAAGCCTTTAAATGTCATACATCAATTTCACAGACTCATCAGGCAGTAGGGAGTGCCATGGATGTGTTGGAGAAGACCTCTGGTAAAACCTATCCATCCAGGGAAAGGGTCCTGCAGGCTTATTTAAGCTTTGAAGCACTGTCAGACCTCGGTTACACATATGCTTGTGTATCGTGTGGTTATCATCCAGTATCTGTTGTGATGGACCTTCATGAGAAGGGCGTTTTTAGCATGCCTGGTAAGTGAACACATTTATTCATTTTCTTAGTCTTACATTGTTTCAAGCACCACATATCCAGCTATGACTGTTTGGAACATGCTTACTTAAGTCTTGCTTTCCTTAGTGAGCAGCATTGAGGAACCATCTCAGACTTTTGATGGAAAGGTAAGTGTTGAAAATTTCTGGGAGATGGTTTCCCTTGAAATGATCAGCCGTGGGTTGGTCCCAAGTAAGTACAGTCCGCACAATGTTCTAGGTGGGATGACAGTATTCTAGCATTTACTTTGTTTATCGTGGAATAATGTACTGTTATGTTAATAATATTTTCTAACATCATTTAAAGGCAACAAGTCAAACCCATTTGTCGTCCATCCCAGTTACCATAGTTGGGCTCCGTGGATTGGTCCTCACACAAGAGATAGGGATGTTGTACTCAACACTGAATACAAAGAAGTGTATTCTGCTTGTAGTGCAAAGGAGGAATCTGAGTTTAACCTCACAGAGGACCGACTGACTGATGAACTTCTTAAGCTCAAGGTACTGAACTTAAGTCAATTTTTGTCAGTTTTGTCAAAGATGTGTGTTTTTGAACCACGCCAGACCAACTATACTAATGTTCATTATAGATGGAAGCTGTGCGTGCTCTGTGCCGACAGTGTGGCATAGACCCCAAAGGCTCACGGATGGACCTGGTAACGAGACTTCAACAAGAAATGAAGAACAGAGCGAGTTATGATAAGGTGTTTTCACAGATCTGGGGAGCTTCTGGTAAGTTGTGTTCTATTACTGAGAGACCGTTTTTACAGACAGTTCTTAGTTTCATTACTTGGAATGGTTGCACTCTGATTTACAGTTTCCTTAAACAGGTGGATGGGCTGTGGTCACCTGTCCTTGTGCTGTGGTGTATGGTGTTAAGTTCAACATAAGGGCTGAGAGCCCCCGGGACTTTGCTGACCTTTTATTGTCGATGAAACATTTTCCAAACATTGTATTATATGATTTTGCGAGAGGGTTGGCAACACATACCAACCTAAGAGATCCAGAATCATTACCCTTCAAACCTCATGGGGGTAGGTTACTTGAGCCTACTGAAGATAACATCAGATGTGCCACTACTGGACAGATAAAAGTGAGCTTGCCATGGCTAGTCACCAAGAAGCCAGTTCCTGATGAAAATGGCCACCCTATAACTGGATCGTCTGAGCATTATGCTCTTTATGATAGATTTCATGAGGCAAACTCAAAAGATGCCAGGGATGTCTTGCGAAAGGTGGAACTGGTCCCAGAGTTACGTGGTTGGATCAACAGCCCGTGTGCTGAACAGCTCTTTGCTGGAATGAGGAAAAACAATCATTTTCTCAACATGATGACTCCCTATTTAAATGAAATCGGGGCATCTTGTTTAGAATAAAACTAAGAAAATACAGGAGATCGATCTTTCGCGTGTGTTGCTGCCGCCGCCATTTTGAAAGGCGCGTCTGCGTCACTGCGCATGCGCAAGCTTCGCATCCCATAAGGCAGTTATTTCGCCCGCATTGTTCAAACGGGTGGCACGCGCCTGGCCCTGCTCCTTGGATAATGGCAGCCTAGATCACGCTAGCTTTGTGCTACACTGACGGGACCCAGAGCCGCTATGGATGGATCTTCGCCTTTGGTGAAGTGTTTTTTTTTCTCTTTGACATTGAAATAAAACTGTTAAACTGATTACGGCTTTTTCTCATTTTTAAAAACTTGGGCTAAAGTAGTTGTGCTTGTTTCACACTTTCTCTTGTTTCGCTTGGGTATGCCTCTACTTAAATATTGTGTCTCTAGTTAAAATTTCCGGACTTGAAATGCCCTTAGATTCAGAACATGAGAAGGGTAACACATTGAATAGACTAAAATGAAATTTGAATAAATAAATCATGTATATATGTTTTGTTTTAGGGCGTAACACTAGAAAACGCAGACGGTACGTTTTGCTGCTAGGTTGTTTCTCTTTTGTTTCAGGGACCGCAGGTCTGGGCCTTATGTCCTAAAAATTATATGACAATATTGCAAAATATTTATCACAAATGCATATGTAGAAAACAGACTACGACAGGTGCTTTTGAGTTTTTCTGATTATGATGACCGAATTGTTTTATTAAGAGTTATGGAGTATGTGACCGATATATTATTAAATTACACCAACAACCTCAATGGTATTTATGTAAAAATAGTATATTATGATTGTTAATTATGCAGATGTTTAGGCTATATTATGATGCTCAGGATACTCAAGTTAATGCTGATGATATGAATGCTCTATAAGATATTTTATCGATATCACAGCCTGATAACCTTACAAGCTGCATTACTTCTGCATGCATGTTATGTTGTTAGAATGAGCGTGCACCTCAGAGTAACAGTAAGTTTACACAATGTTTTATTGTTTATGTTTTAAAGCATCCAACGCATTTACAGGCCAGTCCTGATGCAACATGGTTTTGCCTAGACGGTGTGTTCAGATGCCCATGCTGCACTTATGCAACTGACCAAC
>NW_027326134.1:0-53241 GCF_048594095.1 Paramormyrops kingsleyae
GATTCCTGTGCATGATCAGCCTGTTGGTGCGGGCACTGCGGGTGCTTCGTCTGGCCGGCTCGCCTCCCAGACCCCCGAACTTCAGCGTTACTACCAGTCCTTAGAGGGTGGTTCAGTGACATGAACTCGGGTCTGTTCAGGACATTGTTCCGATCCCTTGTCCTGGATCTACTCTGATGTGCAGGCATCTCGATGTCGTGGTTGTCGTTCTTCTCTCTTCAGTTTATCGCTTTAAGCAAATCAATCTACTTTTCTCGCCGCTAACAGATGTGTAGAGGTTATAAGCGAGTACGGTCCTCCTGACCTCTTACAGCTACAAACCTCAGCTATATTTAGCCTAACTCCCTTACTAGCTTATTAGACGAAAAACATGCAAATGCTGTTTACTCCGCGCTGTTAACAAGCTTACACACGACTGACTGGCATCTGGTACAGCCAATGCAGTGAACGGCAATCTACAGAAAAAGGAACAAAACAAACGGATTAGTGACAGGCAAGAGCCTTCGAAGACAGCTGGGATATTTTAAGCCCCATACCGTAGATACAAGAACAGTTTCACTCTGCAGAGCATGTTGGGAACTGTATTTCCCATCCTTGGTTTACGTGCTTTTTATATTTTCTATATATCATCTATCAGACAATCCGACGAATTGGTAGAAGGTATAGTACAGATGCAACACTTCAGTTTTGATGGACTATCAAATGGAAACTGTCGAAACTTTTTCAGCGCTGTCACTGCCAGATTTATTTTTTAACGTGTGTAGCCCATTATAAAGTAAGAAGACGTGTGGTTATGTATATATACATCGACTCTTGTGTGTAATCATTACAGTTGCCCACTGCGCTGCGACGCTTGCATTTCTCTTTATCCAGTGCATTTTTCTCCATTTAAAACGTTGCCAATGGGAGTTTCTCCATGGTGCTTAAGTGGAAAGCAAGCATTGGAAATTTGGCACGACTGCAACGGAAATTAGAATATTACAATCACCAGTCATCACCAAAAGAATTACATTTTCCCACAAAAATTAGAAGACATTGCCCCTAAAACGTGACATCGTACATGCAATCTAAAAGCCCATAAACGAATATATACATATATAATCATAAATACAAACATAAACATGAACATATGCGTACTGCAAAGAGAATAAATCGTCCATCGAATAGGTAATTTATTACTGAGCATCTATCCAGATTTTCAAAATCCATACCATTGTTACGAAGCACAGGACAAGATGCGTTCTGGGTGTTTGAACTACAAATCCCATGACATCAGCTGTCTTAGGCGGAAGTGTCGTGTCAAAGCTGCTGGGATAAAAGAGCTGCATCTCTACCAGCTGAGGTGTAGAATTGCATGAGAGGCAACCTTCTGTGGCTGTGATGCGACTGGCAAAGGGAGCGAAGGACTCTCCTGGATTCATACCGAGGAGAAAAGGCATACAAAGAAGTGGATTGGGTCGCAGCAATCACACCTTACTACGGCAATAAAATTATTTTTGTGGCTTTCTTTTCTTGATGACAAGCGAAAAGTAAAAGAGGAAAGTTGACCTGCCTACCTTTGGCTATTTCAGTGTACATTGTACACTTGAAATAAATAAAACTTGATAACATCTTGGCGTTATGTTAATGGAAAGAAGATACAGTGAGGATCAATTACTAAATTGTCCAAGAATAGAAAACAATGATGAGAAGTGCTTCACCGGAGCATGGCTTTGGACAGGGCAGTCTATTGCGAACAGTTACTAATGCAGACCTTTCTATTTAAAAGCTATCTAATGTAACCGACAAGTGGTATGTATTTCTCACTTACCTCCCGACGTCCGCCGCTCTACTCTGGTCCTCCAGATAGGCTAACCATCCTCGTTTTAATATGTTGAAGGCAAACCATAACAAATGGCGTTTTGCTTGGCATTTTTTATTCAACAGGGACACTGAGAATTATTTTTGGAAACATTTACAACCAAACAAATGAATGGTTTTGCTTGATGTGACTGTCTGATAACGCAGGTATACATGCAGCTTCATAGCTTTAAGAAAATGTTGCACGCTATTTATTATGAGATACAACACGCATAACTGAAATTTTGTCTTTGATAAATTTTCTATTTTCCCCCATTAACTCCTCGCATCACCAATTTGAGTACAATATGTCGTTAGTTTGACGTGTGTATATTTCACCATAATGCCTTTTACGTTATCACGTCGTTCCGAACTGAGAAAACTATTGATATAATTTATATTGTCGCTAGTAATGATTAAATGGAAGTATTAACCGAAAGCGACACGTTTAAATTGAGTCTTAGGTATTCCCCTGCTTAATTGTAGCTGTTTTTTTATTCTTGTCTTATGGCCTGAATTAATTTGACTGGAGTCCGAATACATAAATCGCGCAAAGTTTTACGTAGCGATTGTAACTGGGATTACGTTCACTTGCTGTCATGATAAACCACTAAAAGAGCAGTCGAAACGTGTGTTCAAGTCAGAAGGCAGGAGGAAGCAGGAAGATACGGAAAAGAAACTTGCTTTTGTCAAATTATTCGAGGACAAATTAACGCGCACTTGTCACCGAGATCACTGGCAATATCACTAAAATGCCAATTTTGAAATCCGACATTTTATAAATCTGCAGAATTTGACAGCTACAGGAAAAATACAAAGTATACAATCAAGCGCAGCGTGAACTTACACGATCTGTCAGAGAGACACTGTCCATGTGTGTGCAAACCGATACACCGCAGGCAACTTCACTGTGATCATACGGATATTTCAATGCGGCTTTTTTACCGAGACAACTGGAAGATCTTATGGCATATATGCTTATTTAATGCGATGGGCTGTGTTCAGAGTATCAGATGCAAGCCAAAGGGTTTCCGTGAAAGTATCAAAGTCTTCGAAGTCACCTCTTCCATCGACTCGAAACCCACCAGCATCGATGAGTCCTCTAGCGTGGTTCTGCGGTACCGAACCCCCCACTTCCGAGCCTCGGCTCGCGTACTGGTGCCTCCATTCGCCTGCAAGGAGACGTGGATAGTGGGATGGATTCAAGCGTGCAATCACATGGAGTTCCACAACAAGTATGGGAAGAAGGGGATGTAAGTATGACCTTTTCGGATGTGTAACAGCATTAAAATAGCTTGAAATAATTGTCTTTTGACGCAGATGGCTGGGGCCATGTTGTTATGAAACATTTGACTTATATTGACTTTTTTATATGTTAATATTAAACCTGAATTTAATGTCAGTTATGGTACGGATTTACGTAAGGGCTGATTCCAGCATTTAATTTACAAGCATGATTTGCACACTATTGCACCAACGGAACAGTGTACATCTGTTTTTTTAGGTCTTTAGAATGCAAAATCCGTCTTAATGTATGTTTTTGGAGGCATCGAGTGAAAACCATATTCATAACAATTCTTAATGTATCAGTGCATGCAATTAATATATTTGTTGAGAACCTTGTATTGACCCAGGGGCATATTTAGAGATGAATGGATAAGGGGGCTGAGTCTTTACTAGGGGGTGCTGACGGCAAACTGCTTATGACTTAAGCCAATTAATAAATGCATATTTATTTCGGGGACGCAGCTAAAAAGCATTTTAAGGAGGTTAAAGCCCCCCTACAATAAGCGTAATTACGCCCATGTGTTTACCTATTGCCTAAGTAGTAAAACGGCGTGACAGTATTGTGTTAAATTTTTTTATTGATATTACAGTGCAGGTTACTTCTGAACCAGATTTATTTCTAACATTGCATTACCATTTTCTGGCACTCCTGTGACTACTTAAGAAGGACCGATTAAAAGTGTACACGGTACACGCGGAGTTTCAATGCATAGTGCTTTAATTTAGATAACAGATATTTTCATTCTTAACCAACCAAAGTTATTTTAAAAAGAAAAAAGTTATCAGCTTGAAGTAACCTCAGTAGTGAAGCCGCACTACGTTATTCCATTACTCCATACTTAAACAGTCAGTGTGATAATGGATGTATTTCTTCGCGAGGCTTTTTGCTAAAGCCTGCTTTTATGATCTATAAAGGGTCTGAAAAGATATAATGCGGCAGTCCTTCTGACTGTAGGCTTTTCCGTACTCAAAAGAAGTATGACACACCTCCGGAGGTACCAGCAGAACATGCACGTACTGTAGGAGACAGCACTGAAGCACGACATAGAAAAGCCTGTAACGGAGCAAACTCTAATGCGAGTCAGAAGCCGCACGAATAAATCTGATCACGAGCAGGCAATTGAAGGTGTCCTGAGGCAAACAACAAAACTAAGGGGGATAGAACTAATCTTGAAAACTAAAAGGAACAAGGAAACCAGATCAATATAATAAAAATAATAATAATAATAATAATAATAATAATAATAACAACTCAGGTTTCCCCCCACAGTCCAAAGACATGCTGGGGCTAATTGGAGTTACTAAATTGCCCATAGGTGTGAATGGTGTGTGAATGTGCCCTGCGATGGGCTGCCCCCCATCCTGGATTGTTCCCCACCTCGTGCCCATAGCTTTTGGGATAGGCTCCGGACCCCCTGCAACCCAGAAGGATGAGCGGTCTGGAAAATGGATGAATGTGATAATAATAATAATAATAATAATAATAATAATAATAATAGTAAAAAACAACAAGAATCAAAAGTGTACAGACAGATCTGAGCTATATAATAAGAATGATGTGTCTGATGTTGTAAAAGGAGACGGATAGTTGTGGCTGTTTGTTTCTGCTCATTAATGACTAAAATGGAAAGTTGAAAAACTTGAAGAACTGGACTGAATTGAAGAAGCAGAGTGCAGAGTTCTGATTGTCAGAATCCATAGTAAGAGATTACAAATATGTGAAGTTTATTAGGGGATGGTAATCGCACACTGGTACGACCCATTACATTTTACTACAGCTAAAACATTGACACAATTCTGATATGCACACTACACAGGTTGTTTTTGGAAAAAGGAGAAAGAGAGAAAAAAAACAGAATTAAAATAAAAACATGCAATGTCTGTGAATTTTGTCCTTCCGTTTTTACCAGAGGATTAGGGTCCGTCTGCTGTTTACACTCGGGCCGTGACTCTGCAGTGTCGCACAAAACAAACAGACCTGCTTTATTTGCCATCTGCACAAGTACAGGTACACTGCAATGCTTCTCTTCACCAAGCCCATCTTGCTCTCCATAGCTTGGGGGTCACAGCGCAGGGTCAGCTATCTTGCAGGGCCTCTGGAGCTGGTGGATAAGGGCCTTGCTCAAGGGCCCACAGACATGTGACTGTTCTGCTGAGGGCGAAGATACAAACCGACGATCTTCTGATCACAGGCACAGAGGCTTGGCCCGCTGAGTAACTCACCCCCCAGAATCTACGCATTCTGGCCAGTTACAAGCTGGTTCTTTTACCAGAATTAGCTATCTTTTCACAACGTTAACAATACTGTCAGGTCACATGATGATTTGTTTCCTATTAAGATGAAGGCAATTAACTGCAAAGTTTTTTCCAGCCTTTTTCAGTTTTATAAGGTTATTATATTATATAGTTATTTTTTTAAATTTCGAAATAACAAAACAGTCTTATTTGTAAACTGAACATGACTGCAGGCATGTACCTGTGTGTTTTAAAATGAGCTGTCATGCACAGTATTTATATCCTTTTTCTTAGAATAGCAACTTAATAACTTAATATGGTTATGGATGCTTCATTTCCCATAAACGTCCCCCTTTTAAGAAACAGTAATGTGAATGTGCAGGGGGCAGGGGGGGGTACCCACCGGGCGGGCAATGGAGCACACTGCAACATTGAAATGAAGCCTATAGCAGCCCCAGGAATCCAGGAACTTTGTAGTGGGGTATAACTATTGTTTATGCACCCATTTCCTGGGATTGTTACAGCTGGAGACGAAATCTGTTGTGACTGATAAAAGCCAGGCTAATTCACTGGCTCCAGTGATTGTGGCCAGCATGTGGAATAGATCTCCTGTGGGGGGGGATTCTTACTATAAGGTCAGCTCTGTTATGATAAAAAAGGTACTTTTGTGTAATCAGCATATTAAACAGAGCAGTGCAGCCTCATTCCCCCTTGGTGTTTTAATTAATTCTAGCCCCAGAGCATCAATGGATTTTTCTGTTGCCAGTGACATTGATGCTGAGCTCACTGGAACAAGCAGGGGCTCATTGTGAGGCCGTCGCTCATTGGCCAGCTTGGGCACACTTACTCTACCTCTACCCTCACTTAACGGGAAAGAAACAAACAACCATAATATGAACCAGTATCTGGGAGGTTGTGATCAATGATGTAGAGTGTAAGTACATCTGATTCTGAAACACAAACACCTTTGAAGAAATTATATTCACATCAAATTTTTTATTTATATACCAGATGCTTTTATTCAAAGTGACATACATTTTTTGAGAAAGCTGGGTCAGACAGCCCCTTGCCCACAGACTCAATGCTGAAATCACTTGGCTGCCCCTGGTATTTGAACCAGTGACCCTCTGATCACAGGTACAGTTTCTTGACCTGCTGAGTCACTCACTTTTACACCCTTTTATTTTTAAAGGACATATTACAGCACATTGCCTGATTAGCAGGAACTTACACTCCCCACCCATTTGTCTGCTTTCATATTTACAATTTAAAGAGAATGCAGAAATAAGATACTTTAACTTTAACTTTATTTAGAGGTATTTTTACTGTCAGGTGACCATGGTCAGCAGAGTTTGCAGAATGTTACCTGGTTGTACATCGATGGCTCTGATATCTTGTCCTGTGAGGAGGTGTTTGTGCAAAGACGCAATGATTTTGGAGGCTATCAGTTTCATAACAGGGAGACTAATTTTCCAGCTGCTGAGGTATTCTAACATGCTTAATTCGCCAAAGGCTTTTTAATAATACAGCGTGTTTGCTTGAAATTAGAACTCATATATTTTTTAATGACTCTTTGTAGAGTTGTTCAGTTTGGCCAATTTCAGTATGGTGTGTTATCAATACAACATTTGACTGTCACTCTTTTCTTGGTGGCGATGATTAATTTCAAGTGTGACAGTAACTCTTTGCCCCTTCAGCCTTCACTAAAGACACACGTGCACCATCAGCCAGGAAGTGCTGCATGAGGTTTTATGTGATTTGCATAAGATCGATCCCCTATATTCTCGTGCAGCAGGTAAACCACAGACAGCGGCCCTAAACTGCGAGAGGCCTGGAGGAGACGGTGAATAGGTGTTCCATTGAGAGGGTCTGTCACAGGCTGACGAGTCACACTTCACTTTTGGTGGGAGGGTCACCTAGGTGAAGGTGGCTGCTCAAAGAGGGATTGTAAAAACTTCCTGCATTTCAACTCCAATCTAAGGTGTAGCCTTAGTCTAAATCAGAGATGTCTGTGAGCCAAACATTCTTCTCATAGGATGTGTATAACTGACATACTAACATGTCTATTTAATCAGCAGTATTATCATCTCATCACCTGATTCATTATAGAGTATGTACTATAATACTGGTAAGATATACCTAATCTGAGCAGGTTTCTTCTTGACTTTGTTTCCCAAGGTCAAGCTGGGAGCTTCCAGACCTAAGGGATGATAAGATCCAAGCAATAAGTGATTCAGACGGTGTGAACTACCCCTGGTACGGCAACACCACAGAGACATGCACAATTGTGGGTCCCACAAAGAAGGAAAGTAGGTTCACCGTGAGCATGAATGACAATTTCTACCCCAGCGTGACGTGGGGAGTGCCAGTGAGCAACAGCAACCTGCCTCAGCTCACGAGCATACGCCGTGATCAGAGCTTCACCACCTGGTTAGTGGCCATAAACCAGGGGACAGGAGAAACACTGGTACTGCAGACCATCCGGTGGAGGATGCGACTGCATATCGAGATCAACCCGGACAATCCGCTGGGCCAGCGGGCCAAGCTGACGGAGCCGGCGTCCCAGGATCAGCCACAGATACTGGCTAAGAACGAGCCTATTCCGCCTCAAGCCATGGTCAAACCCAACGCCAACGATGCCCAGGTCCTAATGTGGCGGCCAGCGACTGGAGATCCCATTGTAGTAATTCCGCCCAAATACTGAATGCCTCATCCAGCTGGTTTAAAGAAAAACAACAGACATCATGGGTTTTTACAAAATGGACGTGTTTCGTTGACCTGAGACACAAACAATAACTACTACTGTAAACCATTCTACCTTTCAAATGGATTGAGCATCATCTTTACAAAATGAAGAGCGGATTTATACACATTTAACACAAAGTAGGATTATTTATTGAGAGGCATTGTTTATTTGTGCATAAGGAATTTTGGTGTTGTGTTATTTTGGTCAAAGGTATGTTCAATTAAAAGAAAGAGTAAAAATATGTCAGACGAAGGAATATGCAATACTCAACCGAGAGATCACATGCAAGGCATCTGTCCATGCGGCCTTACACTTAATATATTGCTTTTCATTGACATGTTTGCCTTAAACTCAGTATGATGCAGTATTCATGTCCTGTGCTCTTTGCAAGGCTTACTGAAAGAGGAAAGAAGAAAGCTGATGGGAACAACATAAAGGCGGAGCAAGGAGCACGTGGGGAAGTGATACCAGCTGACACTATGAGACACATTGTTGTGCATGAAAAAAGAGCGGACTGAACGGAAGTCAAATCACTGATGAGAGTAATACTGACCACTGGTGTATAAGCCATGTCACGCAGAGCTATATTAGTCCTGCATGTTGAATAGAGGGCCGAGGATCATTGTGTTGCAACAAAGCAGCATCCTCAAAACGCTCTGGGGCTCTCCAGTGACATTGACGGGGTGCAGCAGGTTTCTTTGTTGGGTACTGCAGCTGAAATTATGGTCCCAGTCTGCACTGCGCTGTCTAATTACTCAGGCCGCGTGACATCAGCTACTTTCTAGTTCCATGGGAGCACCAGCATGTGATCAATAAGATTATTGATATGCAATCGTAGAGGTTGGCAGGCTGCCAAGTCAGTGGTACTATGAATAACTCTGACTGTAGAAAAATGTTTTTCCATGGAGAGTTTGCATTGTGGATAATATTCCCGCCATGGAAGGCTGGGTATTGTGTTAAATTCTGCATCAGTGTGCCATCCAGGTGCTCTCCTTTGCTCATGGGAGTTATACTTACAAAGAAATGTTTAGAAGTCTTGGTCCTGCCTCTAGCTGCTTGGACCCACCTCCTCTATAATCTTATTGGTTAGCTCTCTGAACTAATCATTTTTCCTTCTGCCCTCAAAACATTTTTGTGTAAGTAAAACTCCCATGAGTCTCTGTTTCCCGTAAGCTAAAGAGACAGGTGAAATCAAGGCCACAGGCTTCTGTATTGTGGCCTCAACCTGTATATAACAGTGGGCCTGACTGAAAGTACCATTCACTGGGACCCAGGGCAGCTTCCTGGGGTAGGTTCTAAGCAAGGGGTGGGGAACCTGTTCCATGGAGGGCCGGTGTGGGAGCAGGTTTTTGGGATGGCCTCTCAATCAGCCAATAATAGTGGGTCCCCAGGACTGGAGTTGAGAACCACTGTCTTGTTATTCACGTATTGAGAGGTCATCACAAAAACCTGCACCCACAGTGTCTCTCCACAGTGTCTCTCCATGGATCAGGTTCCCCACCCCAGCTCTAGGTTCACCACGACCCTGTACTTCATGTGTGGTTTACAAGACAGATGGATGGATCAAAGCACTGCTTGAGCAAGAATATCTTTTCCATCTCAGACCTGCTGAAGTCTTGAAATATAATTACTATTTATTGGATAACTTATTCATGTATTCTCTCCATTTTTTTATGAAGTCTGATTGGAGGGGATTACCATATGTAAATATATTTTGCAATTATTTGTATTCTGATGTAGAACTGGGCTCTGCTGGGTCAGAGAGTTAAACAAACATCTGATCTAATTTTTACAAGAAATAATGATTATAGATGTGTTTTAAGATCTTTGGGTTGATTCATGCATTTGTTTAAAGAAATACTGGAGTGGACTGCAGCAATTGAGTGTAAATGATTTTGAGATGTAGAAATGAATTGAATTTCTACTTCAGAGTTCTACCATCAGAGTATTAATTTTCTCCCTAGGATTTCTCTAGAGGATTTGCTTTTGGATGTTGCATTAATGTTTACTGCTGTGAAAACTCAGAGTGAAAGTGGGCTAAGTAGTTGTGAAGAATGTGCATTGCATCTGGAATATGAGATGGACAAGCACAGGAGATCTTACTGTCATATGTACTACCTGTCATGGTCAGAGGACATGGAATGAGGTCACTGTCTACTGAGTAGTGTTGACTGGTCAACATTACTGGGCGTCAGTATTGGAAGAAGACTGTAAACCTTTGAAATACCTGGAACTGAATGTTTTGTAAAGTTTACTGTAGATCGCATATTGTGAAATGCTGATTATTTTGATTCAGACGACACGCTAAGACCTCGCAAGTGTTTCCAACTGTGCTCCCTCCATTTTTCCGTCAACGTAATTTGCATTAGGGAACCAGTTCTCACAGGTCACAGGTTGCAAATCCCTGCCGCTGGCATTGAAATTCCTGTAGTCCTGTAGGCCGCTGTGGGTGGAGATCATCCTTAGACCATGGGAGGCCTGTAATTAGCGCCGTAGATACTGCCCAGTATGGAGTGGCCAGGAGCAGCCGCTCGCTTATCGAGAATCGGTGGAAGACATGAGAATTGGTGGAAGACATGAGAATTGGTGGAAGACATGCTCCCGTCATTCACATTTACCTCTTCATTGAGCGGGGGCAGCAGGTCCTCGGATGCTGCCCTCTGTCATGTTTCAGCTTTCAGACGTGTTAAAAAAGCTTTACCGGCTCTTGTTTAATTGAAACGTTTCACATTGCTGGTTTCTGTGCATTTCCTTGTAACACAAAGACTGCACCCTTTGCACACAGACACATTTTCTCATGCAGAAACTGCGACTTTGTACCTGTGTCTGCTTTAGCACCACTGCAGTCTGTTGAAGTCCTGGCTGTGTTTTGCTATGTGGGCCAGCCCCCGACATGCAAGGGGACGCCCACTTTTTCGCCGCCAAACTCACGCTCAAACTACCGGGGAGGTGCCCTTTGAGCATTGGTGGTGACATTTACGCCAAGTGTTAGTTCAACTCAGATGGGATTTTAGTGTCAAGCATCTCAAACTCAGGGCTGCGTGATTTCCAGGCTGTGAGAAACCAAACCAGCTCAGAGAGGGATGCTCTTGTGCTCTGATAAAGACTAACTCTTTGCTATTGTGACTGTGCTGTTTCAACAGAGGACGTGGAAGCCATGTTTTGTGTGAATACACTGAGTAGGACATACTGTCTGTTCCAAAACACTTTACTTGGCAGCTGCCTGTGGTTGAATGGATTAATGCTGCTGTGTTTTGCCAATACGTGTCGTGAGGTATTCCTGTGACGTTATCTTTGCTTAGCCTGGAGATATCCCAGTGATAACACTGAGTATTCATTTGCAAAAGGTACTGTATGAAAAAGCCACTGGAATCAGCACAGACATCAGCCATAAGGTTAGAGAACTTCTCTTAGTGCAAGGCAAAAGCGTGATGAATATTTATTGAGTCCCAAACCATGTTCTTTTCTTGAGGGAGATCCTAATAAAATGTATTGCAATGCTGCAGATGACAGCAGGATTTTTTAAAATATATAAATCCTATATTTAACATTAATACTTGAAATGGAGTATTATTGAAAAACTGTGAAAATGCACAATATTCAAATAAAAATGTTTTATAAAAACTAAATTTGTGTAAAAGCCTACCTTTATGTCTACATTGAAAAATGTATAGTGATACTGCATATGTGTTGTGATGATTGACCATGCTTTAAGTTAGATCCTTTTGCCTTTTTGAAACTGTTAGCTGCCGTGTGTTGCTTGAAAACCTGCATATCAAAGAGTGAACTGTCAGAGCCCTTTAATAGCTGGCAAACATACTACATACAGTCTTAGGTACATGCACACTGTATGGACAAAAGTATTGGGACTACAATACAATACAAAAGTATTGGGCCACTACACCTACAGGAACTTTTATGGCATCCCATTCTAAATCCATAGGCATCAATATAGACACACAGCTGCCATTCTTCTGGGAAGGCTTTCCCAGTGAGTCTGGGGAAATTTTTGCCCTTCCACTCAGAAGAACATTTGTGAGGTCAGGCATGTGGGACGTGAAAATCTGATTTGCAGTCTGTGTCCTGGTGCATCCCAAAGGTGTTCAGTGGGGTTGAGGTCAGCGCTCTGTGTGGGCCAGTCAAGTTATTCCACACCAAAGTCTCCCAACCATGTTTTTATGGAGCTGGCTTTGTGCACTGGGGCACAGTCATGCTGGAACAGAAAAGGGCCTTCCCCAAACTGTTCCCACAAAGGCGGAAGCATAGAATTGTCCAAAATGTCTTGGTATGCTGAAGCATTAAGAGTTCCTTTCACTGGAACTAAGCCCAACCCCTGAAAAACAACCCCATACCATTATCCCATCTCCACCAAACTTTACAGTTGGCACAATGCAGTCAGGCAGGTAACGTTCTCCTGGCATCTGTCAAACCCTGATGATCCATCAGACGGCCAGTCAGAGAAGCATGATTTGTCACTCAAAAGAACAGGTTTCCACTGCTCCAGAGTCCAGTGGCGCTGTGCTTTACACCACTTCATCTGGGGCTTGGCACTGCGCTTGGTGATGTGAGGCTTGCATGCAACTGCTCAGCTAAGAAAGCGCATTCCATGAAGCTCCTAGTGCACAGTTTTTGTGTTGGGGTTTATGCTAGAGGAAGTTTGGAACTCGTCAGCACTTGGCAACCCGCTCTGTCACTTCGTGACACAGTTTCTGTTGCTCCTTAAATGCTTTGCAATAATACCGCTTACAGTTGACCGTTGAATATCTAGCAGGGAAGATATTTCACAAACTGACTTATTACAAAGGTGGCATCCTATGCTTGAATTCACTGAGCTCTTCAGAAAGACACATTGTTTTATAAATGTTTATAAACCTGACTGCATGGCTAGGTGCTAGACTTTATACACCTGTGGCAATGGGTCTGAATGAAATACCTAAATTCAATGATTAAGAGGTGTGTCCCAATACTTTGGTCCACATATTGTGTGTGTGTGTATATGTGTGTGTGTGTGAGGTCCAGGTATGTCCCCACAACAGGATGAATACCCTTTGTTTTTCCTTATGGGGACCAGTTTCCTGATCCCCATATGGGAAAACTCTATTTTATAAAATCCATGACTGCAATGAAAAAACTAAAAATGCAAAAACTCTTGTATTTTGTTTGGTTACGTATGGTTATGATTAGGGCTGGGTAGGGGTTAAGGTTGTCATAGTTAGCGTTAGCATTTTTCCCATAGAAATGAATGTTCCCCAAAGAGATATGATTACACAACTGTGTGTGTGTGTGTGTTGTATAAAATCATATAATTTACTACATTTATACTAATAGATATATTCATATGTGTATAATATACTGTATATATTATATTGAACATTGTTTATTGTCATTTCCACCTCTTGCTTTCACACTTTAAGTCGCAGTTTATGCACAATCAGCCAGGTTCTCATACGAGCCCTTTCCCCTGGACTCGCAGAAGCGCCCTTTGATTTCCCGCCTCGTCCGGATCCTTCGGGGGGGTATCTGTCACCGATGTGCCACCAGGACACATGAGCAGAATCCATCCTCTGTGACTCACACGGGGCCTCTGGCACGGAGGCGCGATCATGAGATAAAAGAGGAACTCAGAGCTTCAGGCTCTGCTCACACCAAAGCTTCCCAGACATCAACAGGGCAGAAGATTGATTCTTTCTTGTTATTTGATGTACATGGGCGTGAGTTCTGTCCCTCTGTGCCGCTCAGAGCACCGGTGTCCTTTGCCTCTTTCCACAGAACACATCCATGGCAGCCGCTATCTCACCATTAAGATGACATCTGCTGCTTGGAGTGCGGCTGCGTTGACAGGAAGTAGAGGGGCTGGTCCCAGTTGCACGCTGAGTCATCCACAAGGCCCAAGCTTATCGCCAGCATTCAAATCTATGCATGGATGCTTTGATATTTGATTATGTACTTTAAATTAAAAGGAGCAAAATTAATTCTGTTGAATCTGCATGGCTTTGGATCAGTATGCGTCTTTTGTATTAAAAAAATGCTTAATCAGTGAATAAAGCCTTCTGTGTAGTTATCCAAAAAAAGAGTTAATAATAATAAGTCTGCTGCAGGGAGACAAGGCTGAAATTATTTTGTTGATAAATGTTCTCTTGTCTTTGTAAACTGCAAAGAGGCATCTATCCAAGTGATGACAAAAAACAAATAGTTAATGGATTTGCTTTGGTGGCAGGTATCGAAGATCTCCGTTCATCAACCTTTTAGACAAGCTGGGTGACAAACCGGCTCGCTGGAACTAAGAACAGTGTGGCCGCTCACTGCAGTGCATTCAGCTTACAGATACAGGGGCCACTCAGCTTACAGATACAGGGGCCACTCAGTTTACAGATACAGGGGCCACTCAGTTTACAGATACAGGGGCCACTCAGCTTACAGATACAGGGGCCACTCAGCTTACAGATACAGGGGCCACTCAGCTTACAGATACAGGGGCCACTCAGTTTACAGATACAGGGGCCACTCAGCTTACAGATACAGGGACCACTCAGCTTACAGATACAGGGGCCACTCAGCTTACAGATACAGGGGCCACTCAGCTTACAGATACAGGGGCCACTCAGTTTACAGATACAGGGGCCACTCAGTTTACAGATACAGGGGCCACTCAGTTTACAGATACAGGGGCCACTCAGCTTACAGATACAGGGGCCACTCAGCTTACAGATACAGGGGCCACTCAGCTTACAGATACAGGGGCCACTCAGTTTACAGATACAGGGGCCACTCAGCTTACAGATACAGGGGCCACTCAGCTTACAGATACAGGGACCACTCAGCTTACAGATACAGGGGCCACTCAGCTTACAGATACAGGGGCCACTCAGCTTACAGATACAGGGGCCACTCAGTTTACAGATACAGGGGCCACTCAGTTTACAGATACAGGGGCCACTCAGTTTACAGATACAGGGGCCACTCAGTTTACAGATACAGGGGCCACTCAGCTTACAGATACAGGGGCCACTCAGCTTACAGATACAGGGGCCACTCAGTTTACAGATACAGGGGCCACTCAGCTTACAGATACAGGGGCCACTCAGCTTACAGATACAGGGGCCACTCAGTTTACAGATACAGGGGCCACTCAGCTTACAGATACAGGGGCCACTCAGCTTACAGATACAGGGGCCACTCAGCTTACAGATACAGGGGCCACTCAGCTTACAGATACAGGGACCACTCAGCTTACAGATACAGGGACCACTCAGCTTACAGATACAGGGGCCACTCAGTTTACAGATACAGGGGCCACTCAGCTTACAGATACAGGGGCCACTCAGCTTACAGATACAGGGGCCACTCAGCTTACAGATACAGGGACCACTCAGCTTACAGATACAGGGGCCACTCAGCTTACAGATACAGGGGCCACTCAGCTTACAGATACAGGGACCACTCAGTTTACAGATACAGGGGCCACTCAGTTTACAGATACAGGGGCCACTCAGCTTACAGATACAGGGGCCACTCAGCTTACAGATACAGGGGCCACTCAGCTTACAGATACAGGGGCCACTCAGTTTACAGATACAGGGGCCACTCAGTTTACAGATACAGGGGCCACTCAGTTTACAGATACAGGGACCACTCAGCTTACAGATACAGGGGCCACTCAGCTTACAGATACAGGGGCCACTCAGTTTACAGATACAGGGGCCACTCAGCTTACAGATACAGGGGCCACTCAGTTTACAGATACAGGGGCCACTCAGCTTACAGATACAGGGGCCACTCAGTTTACAGATACAGGGACCACTCAGTTTACAGATACAGGGGCCACTCAGCTTACAGATACAGGGGCCACTCAGCTTACAGATACAGGGGCCACTCAGTTTACAGATACAGGGACCACTCAGCTTACAGATACAGGGGCCACTCAGCTTACAGATACAGGGGCCACTCAGTTTACAGATACAGGGACCACTCAGCTTACAGATACAGGGGCCACTCAGCTTACAGATACAGGGGCCACTCAGCTTACAGATACAGGGGCCACTCAGTTTACAGATACAGGGACCACTCAGCTTACAGATACAGGGGCCACTCAGCTTACAGATACAGGGGCCACTCAGCTTACAGATACAGGGGCCACTCAGTTTACAGATACAGGGGCCACTCAGCTTACAGATACAGGGGCCACTCAGCTTACAGATACAGGGACCACTCAGCTTACAGATACAGGGACCACTCAGCTTACAGATACAGGGGCCACTCAGTTTACAGATACAGGGACCACTCAGCTTACAGATACAGGGACCACTCAGCTTACAGATACAGGGGCCACTCAGTTTACAGATACAGGGGCCACTCAGTTTACAGATACAGGGGCCACTCAGTTTACAGATACAGGGGCCACTCAGCTTACAGATACAGGGACCACTCAGTTTACAGATACAGGGGCCACTCAGCTTACAGATACAGGGGCCACTCAGCTTACAGATACAGGGGCCACTCAGTTTACAGATACAGGGACCACTCAGCTTACAGATACAGGGGCCACTCAGCTTACAGATACAGGGGCCACTCAGCTTACAGATACAGGGGCCACTCAGCTTACAGATACAGGGGCCACTCAGTTTACAGATACAGGGGCCACTCAGCTTACAGATACAGGGGCCACTCAGCTTACAGATACAGGGACCACTCAGCTTACAGATACAGGGACCACTCAGCTTACAGATACAGGGACCACTCAGTTTACAGATACAGGGGCCACTCAGCTTACAGATACAGGGGCCACTCAGCTTACAGATACAGGGGCCACTCAGCTTACAGATACAGGGACCACTCAGTTTACAGATACAGGGGCCACTCAGCTTACAGATACAGGGGCCACTCAGCTTACAGATACAGGGGCCACTCAGCTTACAGATACAGGGGCCACTCAGCTTACAGATACAGGGACCACTCAGCTTACAGATACAGGGACCACTCAGCTTACAGATACAGGGACCACTCAGTTTACAGATACAGGGACCACTCAGCTTACAGATACAGGGGCCACTCAGCTTACAGATACAGGGGCCACTCAGTTTACAGATACAGGGACCACTCAGTTTACAGATACAGGGACCACTCAGCTTACAGATACAGGGGCCACTCAGCTTACAGATACAGGGGCCACTCAGCTTACAGATACAGGGGCCACTCAGTTTACAGATACAGGGGCCACTCAGTTTACAGATACAGGGGCCACTCAGCTTACAGATACAGGGGCCACTCAGCTTACAGATACAGGGGCCACTCAGTTTACAGATACAGGGGCCACTCAGCTTACAGATACAGGGACCACTCAGTTTACAGATACAGGGGCCACTCAGCTTACAGATACAGGGGCCACTCAGCTTACAGATACAGGGGCCACTCAGCTTACAGATACAGGGGCCACTCAGCTTACAGATACAGGGGCCACTCAGCTTACAGATACAGGGGCCACTCAGTTTACAGATACAGGGGCCACTCAGTTTACAGATACAGGGGCCACTCAGTTTACAGATACAGGGACCACTCAGCTTACAGATACAGGGGCCACTCAGTTTACAGATACAGGGGCCACTCAGTTAATGTAACGCTTTAACGCTGCGCATGTGACAGTATCTGAAACAAATAAAATTGCTGTTTGCAATGCTTATGAAGCACCAATGATGGGGGGGTGTAAAAACACACCATTGTTACAATCCTGATTTCTTTATGCATTTTAAGCATGAAGACTTCCTGAAAAGGTGGGCAGATGAAATGCGGTCACTAGCTGGCCCTACGTCAGTCATTGGACGAAGCTGAAATATATAGTAGTGACCACTCAACTTTATTGGGATTTGAAAATCCAGGTATTTTAAATGTATTGTTTTTATATAATACGGCCCTGGAAAAAATTAAGAGGCCACTGTATATTTTTAAACAAATCTGCATTTTTAAATCCTGGTTTAATCCCGGTTCTGCTGGCAGAGGGTATGCTGAGCAGCTGGCTGATTTCAGGTTCAACATTTCTAAGACAGCAGTACACAAAAATAAAGTGAAGCAGGAGACACTGGGAACGACGGGAAACCAGCCAGGTAACGGGCGGAAGCGACATTCTAATGCCAGAGATGACTATTAACTTACTGTACTTGGCAATGCCTCATAAATCAGAGGATGACCTCAACTGCCCTTCAAAAGGAATTAAGTGGTGTGAAGCGCACTGCTAGGACAGTTCGTATCAGGCTCCTATAAGCGGGATTGAAGTCCCATAAAGCAAGGAAGAAGCCCTTCATTAATGAGAAACAGGGAAGAACCACAAAAACAAAATCACACACAGTTACTCACAGACACCCACCATACATTGAGAAATGAGTGAAATAAAAAATTGTGCTGTGGTCTCAATTTTTTTCCAAAGCTGTAGATAAATAAATGGTACCATGAATTAACCTGCACTAAAGCATCTTTAATGCACGTCCACATAAGCAAAACCAGCTAAGACAAGATATACATGTACAAAATGCATCATTAATTGAATGATGTTCATGTCATGTCATTATCAAGTAATTATATTATTACAAACTGATATAAATATCCATCTTTTCATTTTCAGCTTATTTAGTCAGTGTTAATTGTCTGCATTGACTTGTTCCAGGCACCCGTCATTCCTGGTGAACTCCTCATCTATATATTCCTGATCTATATTGATGTGTTGTGTTTTGCTCTGCCCCAGTTACCTGGGCCACCGTTTTAGCAGGAGTCTCTATGGTATGACTTTCGAGTTTGGAGTTCTTGGTTCTGCTGTTCTGTCCTCACGCTCGTTTTCTGTAAAAGATGTAGCATGTTTTCAGGCATGTTAACTGTTTGTGAGACTTGGAAATCAATAAGACAGATGTGGTCTTATCCAGAAAGGCCCATTGTATATGCAGGTTTTCGCTGCATCTCCCTAATTAGATCACTAATTACAGGTCTTTTTATTATCCATTCAGGGTTTTTAGAGACAAATCATTTTAATCACATGATTTTTATTTCAAACCTTTAGTTAGCTCATGGCTAGGCAGCACAATTTACTGGGAGATTGGGAGAATCTCCACCAGCTTTGGTTAAAGGTTAAAATTTCCATGCTGAGCCAGAGGGCAAAAAACATCCAGCTTGCCGAGGATGCTGGGTAGAGGGCATGCGGAGGAGCTCAGTGAACAGTCAAACCCGGCACCCTCATTACAAGAGCTACACTGATTATCCAGGTACAGTTTACCAAAATGCAGGTTTAAGCCCCCAGGTGGGTTCACTGTTGGTACACATGAACTGTATAAATGGGGAGAATGATTTCCATTCAGACGTAACGTGTAACGTGCCAAATGGAATATTCCTGTGTTTTTAATGGAAACAAACAGCAGTCCCCATTGCATACAAATCGGCTCGGCCCTTCGTGGCTTTAGCTTTGCTAAATGATACTATTGTTTACAACCAGATGTACTGTAACCTTGCTGTCTGACCAAAAGACAACAGGACCCCTGATGAATGACAAACACATTTAAACTGTGAGCTTATCAAGTCTCATTGGAATAGTTTCATTGGAACAAAAGTATAAAAATGTACACAGTATATCTCTTTAGCTAAATTTTGGATTGGCTGCTTATTAAGTGAAAAAAAAATTCTGAATGTATTTCAGGAAGTTGAAATTCTTTTGATGGATGTTCTTGCTGTTTGCCAGTTTCGCAATATACTTCACAATTCCTATTGTCTATTCTTTGAGAACTTTTTAAAAATTGTATTCCTCTGAGCACTGTGCATATTTTTTGTGGCTTAACCCAGTTCTTTTGGGTCAAATTTGCTTTAGATTTATTGTAGTGCACTGGCATGTCAGAGTCAAAGGCTGACCGTGGGTCATGTTGATTCTTTGCCAGACGATGTTCCTCCCATCCTTGATGACAGTTTGGGCACCGTGAAGTCGGCCTGTCCCAGCACGTTATAGGTGCACGCCCTCCGGTTCCGTTTGGCTATCGCAATGCACTGCCTGCTGTATGCCATTCAGCCCTTGTTATAGGTGCACGCCCTCCGGTTCCGTTTGGCTATCGCAATGCACTGCCTGCTGTATGCCATTCAGCCCTTGTTATAGGTGCACGCCCTCCGGTTCCGTTTGGCTATCGCAATGCACTGCCTGCTGTATGCCATTCAGCCCTCGTTATAGGTGCACGCCCTCCGGTTCCATTTGGCTATCGCAATGCACTGCCTGCTGTATGCCATTCAGCCCTTGTTATAGGTGCACGCCCTCCGGTTCCGTTTGGCTAACGCACTGCCTGCTGTATGCCATTCAGCCCTTGTTATAGGTGCACGCCCTCCGGTTCCGTTTGGCTATCGCAATGCACTGCCTGCTGTATGCCATTCAGCCCTTGTTATAGGTGCACGCCCTCCGGTTCTGTTTGGCTATCGCAATGCACTGCCTGCTGTATGCCATTCAGCCCTTGTTATAGGTGCACGCCCTCCGGTTCCGTTTGGCTATCGCAATGCACTGCCTGCTGTATGCCATTCAGCCCTTGTTATAGGTGCACGCCCTCCGGTTCTGTTTGGTTATCGCAATGCACTGCCTGCTGTATGCCATTCAGCCCTCGGTACCAGCACAGGGTCAGCATAATGCTACTTTGGAAGACTGATCTTTCCCAGCAAGTTCTTTCTTGGTCGGGAACCCAAACCATAAAGCATGGAGCCCAAATTAATGTCACCACCTTCCTGATCTTATTGACATCATTCTCCTTACTGACCGTCTATCTCCTATGATTCTCCTACCTACTCCAGAAATCAGGTCACCTGCCCACAGTTGCTGGCCCTAAGGTGTCATTTGGGGCCTTGGCATAAATAAATTCCACCAGGTATAGGCCGACATTATGGTCTGTTATGGTCCATTGGGGGCAGGGGGGTGGGGGTTGGGGTGGCACCAAACAGGGCTTTAGATATCAGAGCCCAGCTCTCCTTCCCATGTGATGTGCACAGTGGAAATGAAAGCGTTTCGGTGGAGAAGTGAATCCCAGAACTTATCTTCTGCTTCTCCTTGGTAGACACAGAGGAATTGTGAAAAGCAGAGACTTTGAATTATTTCTGGCAAAGAAAAAGCATTAGAGCGATAAACAGCATAAGAAGAAACACACAAATTAAATACTAATTATATGAGATGTATAATCACCAATGACAAGGGGAAGGAGCAGATGAGCCCCTCTAGTAATCTGATTAAAATATTCTGAGATAAAGTGACACTGGAGCACTCCTGTGAGATAAAATTAATGACTTCTGCTTTGTCCAGAAATAGAATGGAAAACGTTAGATTTCACACACTTAAAATTTTGCAGACACAGCTATAAAGCATGTTTGCTAAACGTATATATATACACACACACACACACACACACACACACACACACACACACACACAGTTCTGGAAAAAATTAACAGGCTATTCTATATTTTTTTTTAAATCTGGATTTCTAAATCCTGGTTTAATCCTGGTTCTGCTGGCAGAGGCTACACTGAGCGGCAGGCTGCTTCCAGGCTCAAAGTTTCTAAGACAGCAGTACACAAGAATATGGTGAAGCAGGAGACACTGGAAATAACAAAAAACCAGCCAGATAGAGGGTAGAAGCAACTTTCTAATGCCAGAGATGACCGTCAACTTATCCGGCAGTGCCTTGAAGGGTGACCTCAAGTGACCTTCAACAACATGCACTGCTAGGAGAATTCATAACAAGCTCCTAGAAGCAGGACTGAAGACCCATAAAGCAAGGAAGAAGCCCTTCATCACTGAGAAGTAGGGAAGAGCCAGGCTGGAGTTTAAAAAAAAAATGTATATTTTACACAGGTGTACATGCCCATAAATTGAGAAATGAGTGAAATTGAAAATTTTTCAGTGGTGTCTTAATTTCTTCCAGAGTTGTAGAAATAAATCAGCTTAAAGCTGAAAAGAGGTGAAAGGTGAAGCTGGAAGCTGAACGACATGCTGCCTGATGGCTACATGAAGTGTTTACTGACAGTTATCCTTCCCAAACGCTGTGTGACTAAGTACAAAATCTATCTGTTTGATGGCTCAGTTTGGCAGTTGAAATAGAATTACTGCAGAAGCAACTGGAACTTTCTAAATCATATTTTCTGATTCATGTTAATGTTTTTCTTAATGTCCAGGCCAAAAATTGGGACACATCAGTGCTGTGGATATAAAGAAGATGCCATTTAGCAGCGTGATTGAAATAAGCTACCAACAGCCACACTTGCCTGCCTAATGAAGATAACCAATCCGGCCAAAGGAAGGCTGCCTGGTAATTCATGAAGATGGAAGGCTGGAGAGCCTGTGTGTGCAAGAGAATAACCTGAATGAGAAACGAAAATACCAGCTGTGCTTTACTTCCATGTATGAAATCAGTCCCTTGAGGAACAGAGGTTCCAATAAGCAAATGTAAAACTGGATAAGTACAGGCTGATTGTCACGTCCGGCTCGTACGATCCTCGTGTGTGCCACGCCCCCCTCATTACCTCGTGGTAATTCCTGCTTGTGATCACCTGTTGCTTGTTCAGTTCAGCCTGTCTGGTGTATTTAGTCCATGTCTAAGTCCGTATGCGTCAGATTTGTCATTGAAGTTTCGTAATGTCTGTTGCTGTCTGCTCTGTCTCCCCGAATAAACCCCGTTTGTCCGTATCTACGGCTCCGCTCGCCTGCTTCTCCGCTCACCCGCTTGCCTACGTGACACTGATAATTAAAGAACTCTTTCTACACTTGAAAATAACTGAAGGTGGGAAAAGCTGCAAACCCCAAAATAATTCCCAGCGCAGCTCAAGCACACTAACAACGTCATTCATGGCGGCAGCTTAACATACAAGCAATGGACCAGACCTGCTTCCTGTGTTTGCACATGCAAAATGTTCCCACTATTCTTAGCTAAGTCCTCCCTTCTCGTATTGATGTATTATTTATTTAAAGAAAAACGGGGGGTTATTATTGTTTTTGAAAGCAGAAAAAAATGTAAGACAAAAAAAACAATGCAACCATTGCTTGTCTACACTTTTTTTTTTTAATCATGGGCTCTAGAGGTGAGATTTTTAGTTTAGTGTTTCTTGGTCCAGTCCTTGCAAGCCCCCAGACAGTCCACATTTTTGCTCCCTCCGAGCTCCCTGCCAGACAGTCCACATTTCTGCTCCCTCCGAGCTCCCTGCCAGACAGTCCACATTTTTGCTCCCTCCGAGCTCCCTGCCAGACAGTCCACATTTTTGCTCCCTCCCAGCTCCCTGCCAGACAGTCCACATTTTTGCTCCCTCCCAGCTCCCTGCCAGACAGTCCACATTTTTGCTCCCTCCGAGCTCCCTGCCAGACAGTCCACATTTTTGCTCCCTCCCAGCTCCCTGCCAGACAGTCCACATTTTTGCTCCCTCCCAGCTCCCTGCCAGACAGTCCACATTTTTGCTCCCTCCGAGCTCCCTGCCAGACAGTCCACATTTTTGCTCCCTCCCAGCTCCCTGTCAGACAGTCCACATTTTTGCTTCCTCCGAGCTCCCTGCCAGACAGTCCACATTTTTGCTCCCTCCGAGCTCCCTGCCAGACAGTCCACATTTTTGCTCCCTCCAAGCTCTCTGCCAGACAGTACACATTTTTGCTCCCTCCGAGCTCCCTGCCAGACAGTCCACATTTTTGCTCCCTCCTGGGTAATGGACAGGAGCAAGTGGGGGTCCCTAAGGACCAAGTTGGGAAACACTGATTTAGTTAATGCAAAAACTCATCCTCAAAATGGATGCAATGGTCAAAATTGATTAAGTCTTAATCATCTTGCTGGACTCAAGTAAGTTAAGCCAAGTAGTGAATACATCACAATCCATTACCTTTACATAAACAAGCATTGGTCTCCCACACCAAATAATATCACTTCTAAGAACACTGTAGATATATTGCACACATCTATACTCTTTCTCCTGTCTACTGTACAGTGAACATGGTTACATATTTTATTTCTGGAGCAAAACAAGATCAGGTTTAAAGTAACAGGTGTAAAAGATGAATATTGACGGCAGGCATATTTTCCCAGTTTACTTTCACTAATTTCCTATCCAGAAGCTTTAATCAGGTTTAAAGTAACAGAACAAAGTAACAAAAGATGAATATTGACGGCAGGCATATTTTCCCAGTTTACTTTCACTAATTTCCTATCCAGAAGCTTTAATCAGGTTTAAAGTAACAGAACAAAGTAACAAAAGATGAATATTGACGGCAGGCATATTTTCCCAGTTTACTTTCACTAATTTCCTATCCAGAAGCTTGTTGTTCTAACCATGCAGTCTCACATTTTCTCACTTTGTTCCATTTTACTGACGCCGGCAGGCGAGGCAGAGGGATTTCACAAGGATTTTCATTTCAGCACATCAAACGCTGGAAACAAAGCACTAAGTGCTACAGACATCCTTTGTTTTGAACCTTTCAACACGCTGCACACAAAAGGAGCAGAGCTGGCAATCATGTGAAGGAGGTGTGCTGCTCGGTACTGAACGAGGACTCGTCACTCAATAACAGTGTGATTTCTTCAGCACAGAGAGTAACAGCAAATCCATCAGCTTGCCCACTTTTTACCTCGTGCTAAATTAAGCCGCTTAAATTTTCATTTGGAATGGGCATTTACCACACAAATAATATATGTTTTCAATACCAGAGCAAAGTTTTCTGTAAAGAAATTGCACATCACATGGAATATCCATCCATCCATTTTCTGAAACCACTTGTCCTATTCAGTTGAAATATTAACAGTAATTTTATTAGTATTACAATATACTCTTAAAACACAATTATCATTAAACAGTAGGGCACCAGCCTCTAAGAAACAGCAAATCTTCAAAATAGCATAAAAAGAACACAATTATACTTTTGATATGGGAGCCATACAACTATATGCTTCTTATAAACCTCATCACCATCAGACATAATTCTAAATATAACTTATTGTTGCCCTTGACGACAACCTCAGCCAGTCTCTGTACAGCTGTGTAGGGCAGCCCTGGCTTGTGTTTGCTAAAACAACTAACTGTGAATAAGAATAAGAATAAGAAAATATATGCATTATATTCAATTTGTAGCCTGATCAAATCAGAATACCAAAAATAAGATGTCAGGGTTTTCCAGATTAAATTAACCAAATTAACTGGTTACACATCCTGTACAGTAGTTCACTGGATCTCATACTTACAACAAAGTTTCTGTCTGTAACTAGAAAACACACGTAAAGTATGTTCATCAGTATCCAGTCAAGAAGTGTAATCTGGAGCCATATTTTTAATATTCATTCATCCCAAAACTTCTGTCTTCATTTATCATGTTAGATACAGTACTCAGCAGCTGGCTGTCTCTTTAAAATCCCATAATACCCATGACATGCATCAGTCTGGATTCAGACAACGTCATAGCACTGAAGCAGTGCCTGTCAGAGTAATGAATGCTAAGTATCACTCCCTTCATTGTGGCAATATCTCTCTGTATAGCACTGACAAAGACAAACAATGCCCACATTTGAATGTGTGAACCTGGATAGCTAGTGAACAGATGTGGATATCTCAGTAAAATCTTCAGTGCTACAAATGACAAAGAATAACATTCAGAATATAAAGATATCTGTGTACAATACAGAAAATCTAATCCATGTATTCATTATCTCAAGGACATTACTTAAGGACAGTAACAATCCTAAATTTATAAATAATGTGCTTTACTTTTAATGCATTAAAAAGGCTTGTGCCAGTGTATTCTGCGAATGTTATTCTCACACATATTCCCATCTTCCAGTGTGAGAATTTCATTCAGATTCTGCTACTTATCTTGTTGTTCCATTAATGTTGATCATAGATGACTTTAATGTGCAACATATCAACTAGCTGCACAGCTGAAAAGTAATGCAGAATGTTATTGGGTTTTCAAGCTACCCGAGAAGGCAACCAACTGCAATAACTCAAACCCAACAATTGCAGACCAAGTCCTGGTTCTGACTTTGCTGTTTAATCAATCAACACTCACCAATCCAGACACCTAACCCTAACCCTACAGGTAAGTCTTCTACTCCTCTTAAAGGAGGAGTAATGAGGAAATGAAGATGAGAAGCAAAGGCTATTTCATAATAAATGTACCCCCATCCTCATAGAATATGTACAGACCAATACACAGCTTGGTGGTCTATTTAAATACTTCCCCACATCCCTGCGTTCCATCATTAGTAAGGTTATGGAAGTGAAAATAAAAAGTTATGAGGTCCCAGCCAGAACAGGTCAGACTCAGACCAGGCCATGGCAGATTTTGATGTGCTTGAGGCTGAGCTGATTCCAATACCATGGAGAGATCAGAGACAATTTCTACAGAATGTGACACTGTGGCCAGGGTGCCATGCTTAACTCAAAGTGGCTGCCTGGAAAAGCTGTTTCCATGACTGGAAAGCTACTTCTTCAACAGAAGCATTATTGTCCTGTTAGGCCAATCCGCAATGCCAATCCGCAATGCCTCAGGACCATAAATCTCAGATCTGTTCTCCACCATCTCTGATGAACTGGTATGTAGCTCAATGCTGACCACAGCCCAATATGCTCCATTAAGATCCTCTGCAAGCCATGCAGTGACAGTCCGTTCGCAAGGTGACCTCCACAAAATAGATACACCACACCTTGCCAGCATCTCCATCACAGCATGTCAGGAGACAAGCACTGGAGAGGGTAGCAAATGAGCTCCATGCTGTGCTCCAACTTACAGTGCCTGAGTTTATAGTTCTGTGTTGTAAGTATCTCTGAACGGGATAAATAGCCCACATACTCACTGGCGTCTGCTAAATTACACCCAGAAGTAGGTTCTGAAAATAACTGGTGTGAATGAAGGCAGCGCCCACACACTTCATATATGTTTCAACATCTCTAGCCTGCCCTGCAAGCTGCTATCACTGTGACCTTATAGGGAAAATACACACGGCCATGCAGACCCTTGTCACCTTCCCACATGGGCCAGGCCATCCAGTCACCAAAGCACACGCTATGGAACAAAGGGTTCCATGGTCTCCCGTCCATGTGTGGAACAGTTTCCAAGAGCAAACCATTGGCGACACCATATGCAGACACATGGTAAATTCACCATCCCAGTCAACCATAAGACCGCAGCCAACCAGAAGACTGACTGGGTTGTTTTTTCCAACTTGTACGTCAACTTGACTTTGGTGCTGTTCCTAATTGCAGCCGACTGAAAAACAAAACTTCACAAGGACTGCAAATAAAAGGATTGCAAAGTTAATAAGATGTATAAATAATTGCTACATTTTAACATAGCAGGTGGGATATTCATTAGGGAAATAATGTTGCAATATTTGCATTTTTAAATATAAGAGGCGACAAAAACTCATATATGTGACTATATTAAAATGAGTGCATCTAAAGCCACTCAGTGTCATTTAATGGTTTTAATGGTCACATTAGCCCCATGCATCTCCCCCAAATATGTTTCATGTTGATTTCCCCAAATAGCTACTTACATTTACTAGGGTATAAAAATCTGCTCATTTGTATTGGTCTGTCCTTCCCTTTAAGGTGGCATTGGTGACCATGACTTTAAATCTAGACTAGGTACAGATGTCTGTCTTGGATACTCTTCCATGTTTAACTCAAAAAGAGACAAGGATATTTGAAAGGTTAGAACATACTAATAATAATAACAACTAAACGGTCCTATTTCCAAATGTAGAAAAGGTCTTTCTCTGGTCAGAGTTTGCTAATATTTAATTAAAATCAAAACCTTTAAATAGATCCACACATACAATACGCAAACTGCCCGACAAATACTAGGCTGGTGGCTTGTGTGATTAAAATGGCCCTTGATGGTCAAACTGTTTGCGTGGAACCTTGTGGCTCTGGGATTATGAAGAATTAATCCCGTGTTCCCGCCGGTACACCATAAGAACTAATGCCATGTTCCCGCCGGTACACCATAAGCTCTACACTACTCACCCTAATATGCTTCCATATGGTTTGGTCTTACTGGAGAGCAGTAAATTGGGCAAAGGACTAATGAGCCCACGATAAAACTATACTGACCGCCATTACCATATCTGCATTTCCTATGCTGTGCTGGACGCACACTTGCTCGCTGTACTGAGAGATGTCCAGAAGGTGCATAAAGGGTCGTGTCCCATTGAGGAAGTCGGGGAAATGCGCTGCGGGAGCGGAGTAACATAATCCGACATTCTGGACCAAGGGCTCTGGAGTGCGTGGGATGCTGGGCCATTTGCCAGGCAGTGCCCTCCTGCTGACGGCCGTTCTGCATCAAGAACACCTTCCATCCTGCTTCTAGTGTATCTCAGTGAATCGTGTCAATGTCTGGAGAGAAGCCACCTAGCATAGCTGTGCCTCTGGCAGACGCAGGTTGCCCTGCCCTGCCCCGCCCCTCTTACTGACAATAGCGTAAGCAGAGCTGATGTAGAGATGGGCTGGCTCCTGCAGCTGTCACGTGAGTCTGGGTTTATTCCCACCCCGATGACCCCCCGTGACCCGGTCTACCTGGCTGTTGGGACGGAGCGGACCATCGGGACGTGGGGGTGGCAGCACTCCGCCCAGGTGGGTGGATGTTCTGCTGCAGATGGGGATTTTACCCTAATGAGAGCGGATCAGCCAGTGCTGGGGGCTGTTATACGGACTTCTGTAAGAAATGCCAGAAGTGGACACAGAACTGTCTCCCCCCTGCCGGTCTCCTAAACACAGACAAGGAGGGTGGAGCCACGTGCTGATTCTGCAGCACTGCAGGACAGAAAAAGGCTCAGCTGAAAATGACCAGGCAGGCTGAATTCCCCCCAACACAAAACTGCCGATTTCCCTGTGCAGCAGCCAGCTGAGAGCCACCGATGTTTAGTCACAAGTTCATTCAAGTATAGCCTTCTAAGATATATAATGTATTACAGTTAATTCCCTATATAATCACCGTGAGCCTGGGGCACACGCATTACTGCATGACGCTGCCCAGATGGCTCCTCTGATAACAGATGAAGAGAGAGGGATGAAATTTCAGGAGGCCACAAGTGCGGAGCACTAAATAATGGATGCGAGCGATGCGATTGGCGGTGAGCCGGCGAAGGTGTTCGCGCCTGGGTGGTCGCCCCCACCCCCCAAGCCCGGAGTGTGTCACAGTTAGCAGGGAGCCATCCTCCCGAGGGGTGGGGGGGGGGGCACGCGTCACACAAAAGCACCGCTTAATCCATTCGATACCCCCACCACAGTCCGCAGCGGGCGAGAGAGCGGAAGCCGTGCTTCTGATGCTGGGAAGCTGCCATGAAATTTAACCATCTGATTCTTGGCCGGGGTCCACGGCAGGAGGTTTGTAAAATTCACAAATCGAGCGGATACTTCTGCAGAGACAGACGGACCAAAAAAACAAAACTAAGAAGTGGGACCAACCCAGGTCCTGAGTTCCCCGGAAGGCTGAGAAGGACGCAGTTAAGGGCTGGATGGTGTAAATTGTGCCAAAACGCAGAGCCACCCTCACCTCGGCGTGCTAAATAAAGCACCGCACAGCCAATCAGCCAGATCATCTGCACAAACATATGCGACTTCGGAGACACCGTATAAATAAAATGCGTATGCAAAACAGGCAGTTGTCTCACAATAAACAGCATGGGAGTCCTACTCTGTGCCTTAAATGCAAAAAAGACATTTTTATTTCTGAAGGACAACAGCATGATAGAGCAACGGATGCAGACACTGTATATGTATACCAGAGCTGTGGATCAGAAGGGGGAGGGGGTGGCTGAGGAAAACGCAGCCCCCTGAACTTTAGAAACTCGGAATTACATTGCAAGCAGACTCAAAGCCTCAGTGTGCTGTGTGAGCCTCACGCACAAACACACATCCACACACAGAGGTTTGTAATTCTATCTTTGTGGGGACTCTCCGTTCATTTCTATGGGGAAAACTCTAATCCCAACATGGCGCCCTTAACCTCCACCCAGGTCTAACCTTAATCATAAGTAACCAAACAAAATACGAGACTTCTGCCATTTTTACTTTTTTGATTTCATTTACAAATCTTCATGTCAACAAAATGTCAAAAAACATATTACATTGTAGGGGATATTTGGCATTTAACCTTTAGCTTGCGTAGTGCAACTTAAAAGTAATCCAGGTGATTTTTCAGACTAACTTGGTTCGATATCTTTCTAATCCTGGAACACTAGATGTGTTTGTTAAATGGAAAGCCCCCCCAAAACGTATTTAAAAATTAAAATTGTCCGCCCCTTAGGAAAAGAATGATGGAGTGCTTGGAAAAGCAGGTATACAAAGACAGCTATGCTGAGTGCCAGGAGGCATAAAGAAATATTTGCCAATGTGCAATAAAACATGAAGCATTTATTTTGAAAGTAAAGATTTACGTTTGCTTATTTCAGAAGGCCGAAACAGGATGGATAGGTACGTCACATAAGTGCCAGTCGATCACATGACACATACACACACTTTACAGACGTGACCCATCAACACTGCATGAGTTTTGGCGGAAACCTACATGGGGACAACAGACACAGCTGGCAACATGAACAAAAGCCAGAAGCCCGGAGGTGAGAGAGCAGCGTGAGAGCAGCGTGCCTCCCACTGAGCTATCAGCTGTGTAATGAAGAACAAAAGAGGCCAGAAAAGAGCTGAATATCTGGAGAATAAAGAAAATATCTTTGTAAAAGATCTAATGTGGGATATAAATCACAGCGATCTTACGATTTGTTGGAAGCCTAAGATACAGTTGCCAGTTATACTACTTTTTGTCATTAAAGGGTTACAGTTTCCCTTTCTTTTACAAAAGGGGGATAAATTGTTTATCCATGGTGCTCAAAAATTTACAGACAATACTGTACCCAGTGTTTCAGAATGAACTGAGCTGTCAAACTGATTTTATGAATGAAGCTGTTCTAGGTTCATCAGGTTGCAGTAACCAGTGACAATTCTCTCTGCAACCAATACATCTCCACGGACACGGAAGCAGAACAATACCCCACTCAACAGCATGCCCACCCCAAGACCATCACCTCTCTACAGCCCGAGGGGCGATCTCTCAAGCCACAGCGATGAACATGAGAAAGAATCAACAAAGCAAGAGTAAGAGAGCATCCTGACATAACTTTATTGATGTTCAGGATTAAGAACAATCTGACAGCCTAATGCACATTTCTCCCAGGGCTCTATAGAGTCTAGAGTTAGCCAAAGGCCCAGCTCTCTGTCTTGCTTGCATATGTGCTCTCGGTTGAAAGGTTCAGTTTCCATCTAGCTATTTTTCATTCAAACTGAATGCATTTATAAGGGCTGAATTACTTCTCGGAAATGCCCAAAGTGCACAATCTTGCATCTCCCACGACGATCAGGTGGGTAGGTTTTTTTCATGCGGAAAAAAAATACTGCAGGCTTAATTTATACCTCATTCTATTCATCAGCGTATCCTTACTGACCTTGGAGCAACTGGCATTGCCATCTGAGCCACAGAAATAAACCCAGCCTTCTCAATCCAAATCTGTTCACACAACATTTATAAAGGTACCATTCAGTCTTAGAGCACTAACAAAAAAATAAGAATCTGACAAAGTGTGGGTGTTTTGACAAGGAAAGGCACCATGATGTCTCTGTTCAGCCTTTACAGGTTACCCTCAGCGTTCTGGCCTGGTATGATGGTCTATAACGGTGATGACTCACCGTACCCATGGAGAAAGCCGTACCGAATATGAGGTTCCCTGCGAGCATGGGAGGAGCCCCAAGGTTTAGGAAGAAAGTGTTGGAAAGAGGAAGACATGTGATATCCAGGGTATACGATTGGTCAGACCTTTATGAAACTGCAATAAAACAGCACCAAATTCACTGGCCCACTCAGAGTAAACAGACGGTGTTGGATAAACAGACTCCTTGTCCTGCTCTTTAACTGATTCAACTCAGAAGACCTTTGCTGACCAGGAAAGTGTGTCACACAGAATGAAATGGCTTTACTTATTGATGGTGTCATAATGTTCTCTCCCTGAACCAACGAGACACCCATGAAATGGGTCTTGAGCTGTACTACCCAAAACTGGCCGGCTGGTGATAATATGTCATCTAGTTCCTAAATCATGAAATTCTGCGAAATGTGCTTAAGGGCAGAACTCTTAGAGGGTAGCATGGTGACACTTCCTATGAATGCCAAGTCTATAAGAATCTATGAACACATTCATAACACATTATAGTGCATTCATTAAGCCTTATAAACATGGCTATATTTATAAGAAGGCATAACACAACTGTCACGCCCCACTCCGTCCGCTCCTAGTGTGTGCCACGCCCCCTCATTATCCACGTGTGCTTCCCCGATTGTGCCCAGCTGTTTCTTGTTTCTTTTCCCTTGTCTTGTGTATATTAGTCCGCGTCTCCCCATGTATGCCAGATCCAGCAATGTATTGTCGTGTATTGTCCATTAGATGTCCCTACCTGTCTGTCAGTCAAGGATTAAAGACCCTGATTACCCGTGATTTTGGCTCTCGCCTGCTTCCCTGCTCACCTGCCTGCCGAAAACGTGACAATAACCATGTTTAATACGCATTATGAATGCTTCATCAAGCTCTCTAATGCATTATAGGTACCTTTATAATGCAGTATAAAGCATCCTTAATACATCCTTATATAGTACTGACCATTATAACATATTATGAAGGTATCTATAATGCATTATAGATGAGAGCTTTAAGTAAAGTGTTACTGAAAATAAGGCGTCTCATCGTAGCACTAGCACCAGTGATACTGTTTCTCCCTCATCAAGCCATATGTGCCACAGGAGTGCAGGATGTGAGCCTCGGGATTGAGAATGCAGTGGCCAGTCTCCCGGTGACATCATCGCAGTCAGCCATCTTGGCGCCAGGGGCCCCTGCTTCAGCACCACGGAGAGCACTGGTCCTCCCTCAAACCGTCAGCTGCTGTAATGGGTGAATCGCATGACGTCACGTACTGGTTGGCGGGGGGGGGGGGGGGGGGTGGAGTTCCCTACACAAAACTGACCTTTGGGGGCTTCACGAACATCTAAGCCGACTGTGTCATGGCAGACTCCTAATCCAGGGATGACAAGTACTCCTTAACATACCACTATAATAAACAAATACATGCACTGCATAAGAGAAGAAATCACCCGCTTTAGGTACATTTACCTTTGTAGTAACTACAGTGAAAAGCATTTCCAGGGCTACATGGACTCTAAACAATTTTGCATATATTGCAGATTGAATCGGTTTACTTTTAAGTTGCACTTCGCAAGCTAAAGGTTAAATGCCAAAACAGGTATAATAAGCTGCTATTTTGCGGTACAAAGACATTTTGTAACTTATATAAAAGCTTATTATTAATGTTTATCTAGCACAGAATAACAATCTGCAGTAGACAAAGAGCTTGATTCTCCTGATTTGAAACCTTCTGGCAATCTTCCAGTTCTTCAACCAAACTGGAAGTTTATTTTATTTGTTAGGTATCGATTTCCACACTTATTTAGGATAAGAAAGTCGGTTCACTATAACAATACATTCACAAAAAAAAGGGAATGTTGTATAATACAGAATCTCAAATTCTCTCTGGAGAATTTCGAGTTGTCATGGAAGCATTTAGTGGTGGTTAGAGATGGCTGGTCTAACAGTAGCATGACTTCACAGCTTTCAGCAGCTACCACATGCCGGGCGGAGAACGTTTCTCCAGAAGGGACATTTCACAGTGAAGGAGTGGAGTGGGAGGGAAATAAGGTCAGACTACTAACCTGAACGAGACCTGCAGTGGAAAGCAGGAGGCTGAGCAGGACAAGCTGTGGTCTACAGTCATACAGCAGTACAGCCATCTGGAAGCATTACACCATATTGACATGCAGGGCCCAGCCAAGCAAGACATAAGGGTGCTTACTCTAAACTGAGCGCGGGAGCGGCGCTGCTGCCAAACACTACAACATGCACATTTTTTTTTATTATTTTACTGAAGGATAAGGTAAACAAAATATGTTCAGGTTTCATACACAGTCAAAGTGGAGCCTCACATAAGCCTGAGAACTGAGATTCTCTCCCCGGCAAATACCAACAAACAAACAGCTAAAAACGGTGAAAATGCGCAGACAGAAAAGCCGGCTCGCTTTCGCATCTCACTGCCTTCGCTCTCGCTGTTAAACTTCTCTTGTGTTTCATATCTCTGGAGCACCAGTGCTGTCACTGCACTCATTTCTTACTTCCCAACTGAATGACCTCTATGCCTCGACCTTGACACCAGACCAAAAGTAGCTACTAGAGGCATATGCTATAAGAAGGGGAAAACAGCAGGTGTATTAAAGGCATTGATGCTATTTCGGCACCGGACAACATAAAAGAACTCATTGGCTCTAAGTCAACTGCTCTGGCACGGGCTCGTGACAGTGTCCCATCTCGGTCAAGATATCCGGCGGCCTGCTGTGATGGAGGCTGTGGCCTGTGCGTTGCCTGGGGAGACTTTGCCAGGGACTGTTGCGGGATCAGAGCCCGTCCCAGGGGGCCAAGCTACAGGGCCTTAACCCGGCAAATGATTACCTCTCCCTCGTGAGCGCGTTTTGTTTCATAACCTGGCAGTTCAAAAGGATCGGTGATGGCTGGTCCCTGCATTATTCAGAACCTGTGCCCCTAGCTAAACAAGTATTTGAAAACGCTTATTTAAATTTTTTAACTATTTATTAAAATATGATCCCTGTTCCATCTATTGTTGACATTCTATTTCCAAGACATTTTGTTTACTGTGCGGTAATGACAAATTTGTATAAATTACCAAAATGATGACATAATTATCAATCCATATAAATATACAGCCTTAGAAAAAATTTATAGACCATTTTTTGTTTACCCATTTCTCAGTTTGTGGGGGTGTGTCTGTGAGTTCTGTTTTTTTTTTGTTTTTTTTTGCAAACTGCAGCCTGTTTCTTCTCTGTTTCTCATTAGTGAAGGGCTTCTTCCTTGCTTTATGGAATTTTTCAGTCCTGCTTATAGGAGCCTGTTATGAACTTGTTCTAGCAGTGCACTTTATACCTGCACTTAATCTTTCCCATTCCCGTTAACAGTCATCTCTCCCATTAGAATGTCGCTTCTGCCCTTTACCTGGCTGGTTTCTGGTCCTTCCCAGTGTCTCCTGCTTCACCTTATTCTTGTGTCCTGCTGTCTTAGAAATTTTGAACCTGGAAGCATCCTGCTGCTCAGCGTAGCCTCAGCCAGCAGAGCCACAACTAAACCAGGATTTAAAAATGCAGATTTGTTTAAAAATATAGAGTGGTCTCTTCAGTTTTTCCAGGGCTGTATATGCACACAGTATAGATACACAGCACACATAGGGATTTTGAGCAGGTATGTGGCTGGAAGAGACACAGAATACAAATCAACATTCTAAAGTTGCTAACGTGACAGTGACCATGGCCACATTACATATTTGCGATTTTAGTATTTTGTGATTTTTGAATTTTGCCACAAGCAAGAAGAGAGACACTTTTCCTTCACAGAATTTATAAAAAAAAATAAAATTGACATTGGTTTGGTCATGTGAATAGTAACAGAAATAAATCTCTAGAAAAAAAACCATCAATATGATGAGCATCACATTGGCCAGCAAGCTGGTCTAGTGCTTACAAAAGCTTATCAAACGCTTATGAAAACCAGCTGTACTTAATAGAGCATGCTTTCGAGATTATCAGTGTCTATGAAGGCTTATCTGATCTCGCTTACGAGAGCTCACCTTTCAGAGCCTACAGTGTTCAGAAAAGTTTTACCGTGCTTCTTACAGCTAAGCTACCCTGAAAAGCTTGATGGTATTCAGGTACTCATTTACACTACACTGGAAGTACTCCCTTCTGGGCAGGGCGGTCAGGTACTCATTTATACTACGCTGGAAGTACTCCCTTCTATGGCAGGGCGGTCAGGTACTCATTTACACTACACTGGGAGTACTCCCTTCTGGGCAGGGCGGTCAGGTACTCATTTACACTACGCTGGGAGAACTCCCTTCTGGGCAGGGCGGTCAGGTACTCATTTACGCTACGCTGGGAGTACTCCCTTCTGGGCAGGACAGAAATGCTTGCATGAAATTCAGCTAGCTGCTTGATGCCTAAGTGGTTAATGACCTGAGTCATGACAGATGTTATGTTGACAAGCGCTACATTCATGGTGAGAGTATTTTAATCTAAATAAAAAAACAATGCAACCTAAATCAGGGCTCCCCAGTTCCGGTCATGCTCAGATACCTTACAGCTAACTGCCAGGATTGTGTTTCAGAAGGGAAAATGGTTAAGATTAGTTATTGGAGTCATGACAGAAGGGCAGAACCTTCAAAGCGGGGGCGGCTCCGTACCTCCCAGACCTGCTTGACCCCTTACACTGCAGAAGGCAGGAAGTGTATGATTGACGCTGCACAGCAAGAATTATGACATGGGTCAGTAGTGAAAGAGGCTTAAGGAAAAGCCAGATGTGTGAAGAATATATGTCAAGGAATATATAATGAAAGACTGATTAAATTAACCTTTAAATACAGGGACTTTGTAGAATAAACCTTAAATTTAACAATTTCATCTTATTATCTAGCTTGTAATTTGACACCCTTGATGGACAATACATGACCTGGGCTTAAGTGTAAAGGAATAAGTGACATGGAAACAGGCTGTGAACAGGCACACACACGTCCCTGTGAATGGCATGACCCCCCCCCCCCGCCACGACCACTCCTGAGAGATCAGCATCAGCACAGCAGCTGGCCACCCGGTGCACACCTCCGCGGAGAGCTTCCCCGGGCGGGGGGGGGGTAATTGTTTCCTTGCTGACGTCATGGCCGCCTGGGTGATAGGGGACGCATTGCGGCTGGTGCATGCTGATGGATGTGCAGACCGCATACCGAGGGCAAGGTTGGGGGGGGGTGCTCTATGACAGGACATCCCCCCCCCCCCCTACATGCCACCGGCCAGCCTGGCAGCAAGGATGACGCTGCATTCATCATTCCGGTGAGTGTCTCCTCCGTGAAGGGGGGCGAAAACATCTCCACATGTGATAGAAGGCAGGACAACAGGAGGGCCGCAGTGACCGGGGGGGGGGGGGGGGCACACAGCGCCCCCACTAGTCCTGCTTGCAGATTTAAAGAAATGGGAGAGTGGCTGGACTGGAGCCAAAAGCGTAACCTTTTGGGAAGTCCGCTCTCCTGCAGTCAGCCCTGTGTGGGCAGCTCATCGGCCCCCAGTCCACGGAAACAATATTAACACACACTGGGTGGCTGAGTCTGAATCTAGTGATAAAGCAGCCCCCCCCCCAGAGGATTCACTAAGGCACTCAGTGTGACAAAGGGCTGAACCTACATCATGGACATCACCGGTCACACCGATGATTGGTCAGAGGCTCTTTGGGGGCCACGGCGAATCTACAGCTGGGGTTTAATGGTCATTAACCCTATGTTACGGACATATAAAAAAAGATTAAGCCGTCAGCCAGCCTCATGTGACAAAAAATACTATGACGCCTTGCTTGTCCTCTCCTTCTTCTCTAAAGACATTTGTGACATTGAAATGACGGATCTATTAAAAACCTAACGGCTTATAAGTATTCCTTCGTCAGCATCACCCTCTGATGGACCCAGTTTTCGAAATTCCTGCGTCTCTGGAACATGGCTGTTCCAGAAATGGAATCTCTAGTGTAAGATGTTGATGGGATTTTTACAGCATTTTTATGAATAAGGCACGACTATGATTTACGCCGCTTCACTTCACACCAAGGAAAGTGTTTTATAATGTTATTTAAATTGGAATTCTTGGCAAACATCCTCCGATATATTGTACTACGAAACCTTGACAAGGCTGACATCTGGACCACAAGACCTCAAAATGGTTAAAGTCTAACGGCAAATAATAGAGGATTCATCTGCATTAAACATCACATTTGGACCTGATTTTTACTTTAACCTCCTGAGACTCCACCCATTCATTTATGTCCATTGTAGTGGACGTGTTGTTTTTGCATCTATCTTTTCACTGATGTTGGGAAACGTATTTATTCCTGTTGTACACTAAAGAGGACATGCTGTGAAATTAAAAATAAAAATAAATTTGAAAAAATCTAAATTGTAAGATGCCTTATTTCCTCCAAAGACAAATAACCTATAATTGAAGGACACTTTTTTCCTTGGGTCTCAGGAGGATAATGCAAGTTCTTAGCTTCTTAATTTTCGACCATTTTGCCAAGTATAGGTATGTCTACTGTATTTGCATTCAGTTGACAGCGGTAAAAATCAAGTGCATCTCTTTAAATTTAAATAGCAGCTTTTCTACATTCTCCCTTAAGTACGGGCCTAAACTCATTCAGTGCTAATGACCATTTTAGATGCAAGAAATCAGCAGCAACATCTTGGCTGCAAACCCCAGTTTACTAAAGGATCTGCTTGCTGCTGTTACCATATGGTCTGTTTGTTATCAAGCTGGACTCAAAACAGCACATCTGTTGGAGGGAGAGAGACAAGTGGCAGATTCTCCCATCCTCCAGAAATTTCCATGGCCTGTCACGGACAAAGGGCAGAAATCCACTGCAGCATAAATGCCGATATGCTGGACCAGCCGGCAAAAGTCAGCAATCCAGCGTACATAGTCGTGTTTTATTCTTACTTTATATACAGTTTATCCAGGGTTGCCAACTTTGGTCAGCAGGCTGGTGTGAGATTTTCAATCAATCAGAAAACGTGAGTGTCACCCCAGATGTGTGAGTCAGAAAACGTGTGTCACACCAGATGTGTGAGTCAGAAAACGTGAGTGTCACGCCAGATGTGTGAGAGTCAGAAAATGTGAGTGTCACGCCAGATGTGTGAGTCAGAAAACGTGAGTGTCACGCCAGATGAGTTGCCAGCCCTGATTATTACTATTTTTTACGACTCTGAATGCTTGGGCATGTCACTGCAAATACTGTGCTGTTAAGGTGACCTTGAATCTTTATCATTTGAAAAGCCAAAAATGGCATTTAGACTGAAAATTTGATGACTGAAAATTTGCTCTGAAAACTGCTGCCAAACATGCTTTATATACATTTTAAAAAGAAATCACTCAGAACAGCTCCGCTGAGCAGAGGGGCCCAGAAAAGCGGACGGGGGGTTGTTAGGATGATTCCAAGGGCCCCCTGAAATACAGGGACCCTACAAACCTTGGAAACATAATTGGGTTGGTGTGGGTTGGGGGCCCCATATGATATGCTTTCATGGGGCCCCAAATATCTAGGGCCATCCCTCCAATGCAACATGTAGCAGCATTAGGACAAACATCTCCACGGCACGCAGGCCTCCTGCGATCAGCTTCCCCTCCCAAGATTCATTTCATTTCAGTGCGAGCTCCAGTAATGAGGCCACGGAGCATCACAGTGTACAAATGAGTCTGATCCCAAATGGATTTGAGTCGTCTTGGAAATGCAGTAAAGGCGACTGGGCTGCCGAGCTAAACAAAAAACTGTATTATTTTCATAACAAACAAGAACGTTTTAGCTGCGAATGATAAAAGCTAGTAAACATTTTTTTGAAAACTCATGTGTCAGAGCGACGACAAAATCCATCAACGGAGTAAAATATTTCATAATCGTTTTAGGGTGGTCATTATCTCCCTCTTGTGGCTACTAATGCACACTGCAGCTGCCCATGTAACAATGTAACAAATATTCATGATATAAAGGCAAAAATGAAACATATACGGGTTCATTTAAGACCAGAGGGATTACAATGCATAAATAAAATTATAATGACTCAATACAGCTTTCACTGACCAGTTGTCCTAGTGTAAGTATAATTACACATCACCATCACCTTTTATAATCAACAAGAACAATAATAGTCGTATAAAAATATCGAAAGTTAAATATTTATCCTGTCACAAACTACAATGTTACAATAAACTTTTTAGCAATGAACGTAATAATTTACGTTAACACTGTACATGAAAGTATTAAAGTAATTTTCATTGCCGTATTTGTAAAATACGTAGAAACGTACTTTGTGCCCCCTGGTGGGTCTGGTGTTCCCTGTACGTGCGTCGCCTTCTGTCTCCCTTTTTGCAGGTTAGCTGCACCTGTCTGGCTGCCTAACACACTTTATATTGATTGGAAACCACCTCGGGGGGTGGGGGTCGGAACCGGCACGCCGGGTTTTTCGACTTTTACTCAGCGCGCCTGGTTATAAACGGGAACAATATATAACTGTCATTTTAAATTTAAAAATATTGCAAAAATAAATATATAAAATATGTTTGAATGAAAAACAAGGAAGTGCACATGTAAGACCGATGCGTATTATAACACGGTTCAAAAAGCATGTTGTTTGGTCTTATTCATTTACAGCTAATATAGATGTAAAACGTGTCCAAAGCAAAAGGCGATTTGCCTTTTGGCTGTATTGACATGCTGTTTTGTTAAGACCTGTACATATAGCGAAAATGAATAATTGGGGCTTACACTATATACTTGCAAATTACAACCACTTATTTTAGAGTAAGTAGAAGATCTAGAGAACACTTTAACAGGACTCATAAAGCTTTATGACAGCTATCATGAAGGTGTGGATGTTAAGAGCAGCCTGTGCTTCAGCAGTTTTACTGCGCTTCCTTAGATGGTCACAGCCGACGCCCCGCTTTGAGGCAGAAGCCCTGAAGGAAGCAGAAGGGACCGTAAACCGCGCTGCAGGGACTCCCCCTCGAAAACTCATGACCTGGATCAGTGATCTATGAATAGCTGGCCAAAATGTCCCCGTTTTTAAAACCCGGAGCACACGTTCTGCCGGCCGCTTTTGTGCATCTCTGTATCTAAAGTATGGAATTCTGCCGTTTCCCATTCTGTGTGAAAAATAAGTCAAATAACCTTTCTTTGACAACAAGTATAGATGGGTTTAAGTATTGTGCACAGCAAAACATTGCGCTTATCTTCAAAGCCCCCCTAAAGTTGGCTTAACAGAAGCCCCTGCGATCTACATTGTGCTGCCATGTTTAATGTCCAGTTGACCCTTTAGAGGAGTCAGTGTGAATGATAATAGAATATAACCATTCTGAGTGATCCCAGGATACCAAGGTCAGGGTCGCTGGTCATCCTGTTCCCTCTGTCATTGTCCTTAGTGTGTTTCCCTTATTCCTTGAGCTGCTGCATAGCTCAGTGGCTTGAGTGTGTGGTGCCTAGACAGTAACCATGCAGTCATGTTTTGTTTTTTTCTAGTGTTTCAGTTGTTTATCCTATTTGTCTCTGGTTTAATTCCATTCTGTTGTGATCCTACTCTCTCCTACTGTCAGCCCTCAGTTGTGTGTCAATATTCCCAGTGTTTATTTCCCAGTACGTACTTATTAATTTCTTAGTTTTTGGTATTAAGTTCCCTTGTTTCTGTGCGTGTTAATTGTTGGTTAAGTTTCTCCACCTATGGCCTGCTTCCCTGCACTATGCTCATTGGTTAATTGTCTTAATGACTCGCACCTGTCTTTTGCTAGTCCTCATTAGTTGTGTATTTAAGTGCCTGCATTTGTCTTGCTCGTCAGTCTGCCATTGTGAATGTCATTGAGTGTTTGGTCTGCTAGTCCCTGTGGTTTCTTACTTGTGCTTTGTCTTATTGTTTTAGCGATATTATTCCATTTTTGTTTTCTGTCCCCTCATGGTTGTTTTGAGGTTCCCCCCCAGTTCGTTCATTCCCCTAATAAACCCCTTTGTTTTGGAACCATCAGTGGATCGTCACTCTCTTTTCCCCACCTGCGCCATAACAAACAAATCTTCCTTTTCACTGGGCACGAGTCATTCGCGATCAGTACGACGAGCATGGTGAAAAGCACAAGGCCGGCCCAATCCTGTCGGCAGATCTCAGATCTGTGAAGAGGCACCTCAAGGGATGTTTTCCACAAATATCGGCGAGACAGCAAATGATGGATTTCGGTGTGGAAGAACGATCCTCACGCACATATACACACGCTACTCCAAGCTGCTGTAGCTCCATATTTTGTGCTGGTGATTGTGTTTCTCCGATATATCTTGTTCAGTAGCTTACTTGCTTCACAATTTATTTGCTTGCTCACTATTATTGTTTTACTTAATGGGCTTCCTAATAATCCTTTATTGGAATAATAATTTTTCTTGGAAACATTCTGTGTAATTTATGAACACACCACGAAGCTGCTTCCTATGTATGCTGGACATCTATAACACTTTTAAATTGCGGCTATAGAGTCTTCCCTCTATGCAGCAGCGTTTTGCTGACGAATTTGGTCCCTTTTCACGTATCACAACAATTATCAAAAAATATGTGCTGTTGGAAAACTGTTAATCAAAATGGTTAATTCAAACGGTTTTCGTGCAGCTGTGGAAAAAATGAGACCACTCTGTATTTTTAAACGAATCTGCATTTTTAAATCCTGGTTTAATTGTGGTCCTACTGGCAGATTATTACTATGCTGAGCAGCTGGCTGCTTCCAGCTTCCAAATTTCTAGCAATACACAAGAACAATGTGAATCAGGAGATACCCGGAATGAGCAGAAAGCAGCCAGATAAAGGCAGAAGCGAAGTACTTTCTGTTCCTTCACTAGCAATAATTCATAGGGTCTTATTTTTTGCATCATTTGAAGGAATCACTCAATGTTGACGTCTACTTCCATTAGCAGTTTTTATATCTGGATGCAGGGCTGCCGGAGGGGCATGGATACCCTGACAGGTCTTCACTCTATCTGAAAGGGGCAGGCACAATAGCGCAGGTCTTTGTTAGCAGCAATAATTATTGCACAAGGACAATTGTGCGTAGGATGCTATATATGCTTTGGCAAAGGGAGTACACTCTTTGAAAGGTATCCTTTGATACCACTGATTCTGAACGAGACCGGTTTCCATTTTCAGCATCTAATTCTTTATACTGGGACCCATGAAGAGCTGAGGATTGCCTATTAGTCGTGTGGCCTTTAGTCTGTCAATTGCTGCTTGACTCTTTAAATTATTAAAGGCTTTGTGATTCTTTGCGCGCAAACAGCGTGAAAGACATCATGTCTCTCTCTCTTGTTCTCATTCTTCCCCTCCCTCCTTTCAACTCATTCTGCTCTTGCTTTGAGAGATATTCAGGTACGACCATTTTTTACTGGGAACCACCAGCGAGGAAGAGTGCGGCAGTTCCAAGCACGCCATTGCGAATTCCAGCACCGGCACCCATGAAATTCTCGGATCACCTGCAGACGTGCATGACCCCGGAATGGAGGAAACAATATATTACCTATTGGGTGAGCAAGTATTTGGTTTCTCCTGTTGGCTGCTGGTCGTTAATGCTTGCAAATAAAGCATCAGGCCACTGAGTGCTTGCTATGGTTTTAAAATGTAATTCATCGGATGTGCAAATTCCTTTACGAATGTGATGGTTTTGTTCATGACACTGATGGTTGTGGATAAGAAATTATGATAAAGCAGTGTGACCGATGCAGAGGCAAGGTGAAAGTATGCATCTGAAAGCCTATGAGGTGCTTAAGGTAAAGGCCAGTTTGTAAACTTTGTGGTAACAGAGGTGTCATTGTGACAAAAGGAGTGTTCTGAACTGCAGGGCAGTTTACCCGAGAGTATCACCTCTGCTTCCAGACCTTGAAGTCCATGCTGTATGCAGGAATGAGGAAGAGATTCACAGATGAAGGTAAGGCGTGAAGGTATGACAGTGTCGTGCTAAATTCCAAATAAACCGCGAACCTGACAATGCATGATTTAGCACATCTGACACGAGTTAAACTGCAGTCAGTCTGAACACATCCTTCCAATACATACCAATGCAAACTGCCTTCCTGCTTTCTGTTCTGCTAGGACAGTCAGAGGAGGGTATGTTTTGAAACAGCACAACATAAGGCATTTATTGTAAAGTTCTGCAAACAGAATGTTTATGTCTGTGTGCATAAATAATCTGTGAGTTTTTAAACATGGTTTTATTAGTAGGCATCCGAGTAGCAAAGTAAATATGAAGCTGCAGATTTAGGATGCTGGTCATCGCTGTCGGTGGCATGAATTAACGACGGATCGGAAAGATAAAAGAAAAGGTATTTATTGGCAGGAAGAGGAGATGTACGCTGCCTCCAGCGACCGCGCGGGGCAGGCATCACCCCCGCCTGAACCCGCCGGCCAGTCACACGATGCAGAAGCAGTACGCCGCCTTTGTCCGCATCCACAATGGACAGAGGAAGATGGATTCAGATAATCTTTCCGAGCTCGTTATAAATGCAGCTTAAATCATCATTCTGTGGTGTAGATAAAGGCCAGTAAGCAGCTTTCTGCTGATAGCCACACCCCCCCCCCCCCCCCCAGGGGACGGCAAAGTAATTCAATATGTGCCTTTGGAAAAAGTCTGTGTGGCATTGCCATACATTCAGTACAGCTTCATGTTCTTACTGTCTGAAGGGCTGTGTGAGCGCTTTAAGTCTGTTTTAATTAAGCGTTACGCTATGCAGCGCTACAGAGGATCTACAATGTCCCGAAGAGCGTCGTTAAGTGTGGCCTTTATAAACAAAGACAGCCTCTATAATGTGTGTCTGTGCTGTTAATTAATTAATGACAACCGAAGTTTCCAAAACTCAGTCCATGGGATACGTTTTTGAGAAAATCAGTGACTTTTGGAAATTTAATAAAGGTTCTTCGTTGGATTACATGATTACATGAGGACTGAGTGAATTTTGGTTCCCAATACTGTAACATATGATGAGAAAACCTGACTTTATGTCATTCGTGGTCTCATCTCAAAAACTACTAAATTTTGACTTTTGGAAATGCTATGGAGTTTTGGAAATTTGCTCTTCAATTCTGAAAGAAAGGTTCAAAGATACAAAGACAGGGCTAGACATAAGCCGCGGCACCACAGCCAATGGCCGTCGTGCCTTTCAAAATTGGCCGCACGCCTCCTCAAAATTGAAGTACCTTACGGCCAAGATTGGCCTGCCTTTAATGTTTGTCTGGCCGTATGCCCCCTTTTTACCGAAAGTAACGTTCATTACACAAAAGACTTGCGCACGACACGGTCCACTTTACCTCGTCAACAATCGATGCATCTGTACTGAACCCGAACCCAACCTTCGATACGAGAAACGAGGTCGACCCGCACATCTCGTAATTCCCAACTACTGAATGAACCGCAATGAATTCTGGACTAATACGATCATGTGTTCGTCGCATGATTGGCTGGTACGGTATGTATCGTCCAGCCTACTATGGAGCCACAGCAATGACAATGGTGCATCATCGGGGGTTACGTTTTTTGATTGGAAAAGCCATCTGACGGTTTCCGAATAACAGATAGGTGTCCTCTTCGGTAATCATCGTGTAGTTGTCGTCTGCTGCTTATGCTGTCACCATGCTTCGCAAAGATTGAGAACGTAAAAGAAAGCAAGCTGAACTCGCGGCTACTGCCGCAAAATGTTGCAAATTATCTACTTTGTTCAGGTAAGTGTCAGATGGTGTTGTAAAAAAACATTTGCCGAGGCAGAGCAGATTTGACTCAGAGAAGTACCAAGCTCTGCTGGGAGGATATAGGACTGGTAGCGTGCAGTGTGCAAAAAACAAACGTCAAGTCAATTGTCATGTACACTAAAAGAATACGGGTGTTCTGAGCAAACAAATACAAAAATATTGACGGCTCCTTTATTGTTGGATTTTGTTTTTTGAAATAAAGCTATATATATATCTATAAATATATATATATATATATATATATATATATATATATATATATATTCTGTTTCAAATCGAAGGTCGTATTGCGTAGGTTGTCTAAACTTGGTAATTACAGTAATTGGTAATTAGTGACTCAGTATTGACCCAATGCCTTTTTGGAAAGTTTCTGCTTTTTTGAAAATAAAAAAATGCATCCTTTATGGAAATAAAATTCCTCCACAAGGCCCGAGGTGTCCTATGAAATTTCCAGATTTTGGCCTTGTGCCCAGGCTTAATGGCCTTGTGCCCTAGAAAAAATATGAATAGCCAAGGCCAAAGTGGCTGTGCCCTCCTAAATCCTTATGTCTAGCCCTGCAAAGATAAGTCTGAATTGTAGCAAATGAAGTACAAAAAAAAGGGGCTTCACTCCTAGTGATATAACATGACCGTTAATGAAGTACAGAAAAAAGGGGCTTCACTCCTAGTGATATAACATGATCATTAATGAAGTACAGAAAAAAGGGGCTTCACTCCTAGTGATATAACATGATCATTAATGAAGTACAGAAAAAAAGGGGCTTCACTCCTAGTGATATAACATGATCGTTAATGAAGTACAGAAAAAAAGGGGCTTCACTCCTAGTGATATAACATGATTGTTAATGAAGTACAGAAAAAAAGGGGCTTCACTCCTAGTGATATAACATGATTGTTAATGAAGTACAGAAAAAAAAGGGGCTTCACTCCTAGTGATATAACATGATCATTAATGAAGTACAGAAAAAAGGGGCTTCACTCCTAGTGATATAACATGATTGTTAATGAAGTACAGAAAAAAAGGGGCTTCACTCCTAGTGATATAACTTGATCGTTAATGAAGTACAGAAAAAAAGGGGCTTCACTCATAGTGATATAAAATGATTGTTAGAGGGCCAGACCTCAAAAAAGAATCAATAGTGTGACTAGGAGAGGTTGAACTTTGCTCAATATGATTTTATTCAATGTCTCTGTTGAATGAATTATATAATTGCAGCAAAAACATTGTGACCCTTTAGTAGGGCCCAAGAACTGTCCGACACATCTCAGTAAGCGTCATCCCTCCTAATGGCGACTTGGTGTCTGAAAAATGGCCACTGCTTTCCTCTTACACCTGGCCAAGAGGCTTGGCATTTTCAGACAATATGCTGAATATTAAATTGTTATTCCTGGGCAGTGTTGCTCAAACATTATCTGCATTTAAAGCAGCTTTTCTGAGCAGGTTTAAGACAGATCCAAGTTTTACTGATGAAATAAAAAGGACTCTATGTAATAGCAAGAGAAATTTTCATCAAGGAAAATTATATCTGATAATCGCTTTCCAGAAATAAAGCATTATAGAAGACATTACTTAAAATCATTCAAACATAATATACTCCCATTTGAAATGTTTAATAATAATAATAATAATAATAACAACAATAATAATAATAATAAATCGCGTTCTCCAGGTGCTTCCCCAGTGATCTTTTAGAGGCCTTAGGAATGGCGTATCTGTCTATTTTGCTGTGAAGACACCAGGAAAGACTTTAGATGTTTAAAATGTAAATAAGTAAAAATGTCTGTTTTCCCTAATCTGCAGATCCTCATAATGGTGAAAGGCATTTGAGATCCGTGCAGGAGGTCTTCTTCCAGATGTGTAGCAAGGAACTGGTCAAGGTGAACCACTTCTACTCAGGTGAGAAGACAACAAGTCAGCTTGAAGGCCATTTTGAGTATAGCTCACATCGTCTCCTCTGGGCTACTCTGAGAAGACATTCTACCGCTTTGCATTTCAGAGAAGTACTCAGAAGCCCAGGGGAGACTGACCATGCTGAGATTGGCTGTAGGAGTCTATCAGGAGAAGGAGAAAGCAGAGCAACAAGCCTCTGTGTGGAAGCTGAGAAGGTTCCTTGAAGCCTTAAAGGCAGATGATGAACAGCAGACTAAGAGGGGCCTTAGTTTAGCTGTGAGGGAGTTTTACTACAGCTTGATGCTCTTGCAGAACTATCAGGTATGAAGGAGTTTTGACACACGAGGATTCAACATTCTTTATGACCATGTTCAGCTGGTGCAGTGGGATGCTTACTCGCTCAGCCAGACTCAGTTAAGGGAGACTAAACAACACAGTGCTAAACAATACAGAGCATTGGAAAACAACACAGAAGAGTACAAAACAATACAAAAAAGAAAAAAACTATACAAAACAGCACAACGTGGATGATTTGTGGTCAGTGGCTAATAAAGTGCAGTAACAGACCTATGGAGTACCTGTGTCGGCTACAGGAAACACTCCTACTTCCAACATGGTGACAGTATGGGCCACATACAGACCTATGGTGTGCCTGTGTCGGCTACAGGAAACACTCCTACTTCCAACATGGTGACAGTATGGGCCACATACAGACCTATGGAGTACCTGTGTCGGCTACAGGAAACACTCCTACTTCCAACATGGTGACAGTATGGGCCACATACAGACCTATGGAGTACCTGTGTCGGCTACAGGAAACACTCCTACTTCCAACATGGTGACAGTATGGGCCACATACAGACCTATGGTGTGCCTGTGTTGGCTACAGGAAACACTCCTACTTCCAACATGGTGACAGTATGGGCCACATACAGACCTATGGAGTGCCTGTGTCGGCTACAGGAAACACTCCTACTTCCAACATGGTGACAGTATGGGCCACATACAGACCTATGGAGTACCTGTGTCGGCTACAGGAAACACTCCTACTTCCAACATGGTGACAGTATGGGCCACATACAGACCTATGGTGTGCCTGTGTCGGCTACAGGAAACACTCCTACTTCCAACATGGTGACAGTATGGGTCACATACAGACCTATGGTGTGCCTGTGTCGGCTACAGGAAACACTCCTACTTCCAACATGGTGACAGTATGGGCCACATACAGACCTATGGTGTGCCTGTGTCGGCTACAGGAAACACTCCTACTTCCAACATGGTGACAGTATGGGCCACATACAGACCTATGGAGTGCCTGTGTCGGCTACAGGAAACACTCCTACTTCCAACATGGTGACAGTATGGGCCACATACAGACCTATGGAGTACCTGTGTCGGCTACAGGAAACACTCCTACTTCCAACATGGTGACAGTATGGGCCACATACAGACCTATGGAGTACCTGTGTCGGCTACAGGAAACACTCCTACTTCCAACATGGTGACAGTATGGGCCACATACAGACCTATGGAGTACCTGTGTCGGCTACAGGAAACACTCCTACTTCCAACATGGTGACAGTATGGGCCACATACAGACCTATGGAGTACCTGTGTCGGCTACAGGAAACACTCCTACTTCCAACATGGTGACAGTATGGGCCACATACAGACCTATGGAGTACCTGTGTCGGCTACAGGAAACACTCCTACTTCCAACATGGTGACAGTATGGGTCACATACAGACCTATGGAGTACCTGTGTCGGCTACAGGAAACACTCCTACTTCCAACATGGTGACAGTATGGGCCACATACAGACCTATGGTGTGCCTGTGTTGGCTACAGGAAACACTCCTACTTCCAACATGGTGACAGTATGGGCCACATACAGACCTATGGAGTGCCTGTGTCGGCTACAGGAAACACTCCTACTTCCAACATGGTGACAGTATGGGCCACATACAGACCTATGGAGTACCTGTGTCGGCTACAGGAAACACTCCTACTTCCAACATGGTGACAGTATGGGCCACATACAGACCTATGGTGTGCCTGTGTCGGCTACAGGAAACACTCCTACTTCCAACATGGTGACAGTATGGGCCACATACAGACCTATGGTGTGCCTGTGTCGGCTACAGGAAACACTCCTACTTCCAACATGGTGACAGTATGGGCCACATACAGACCTATGGTGTGCCTGTGTCGGCTACAGGAAACACTCCTACTTCCAACATGGTGACAGTATGGGCCACATACAGACCTATGGAGTGCCTGTGTCGGCTACAGGAAACACTCCTACTTCCAACATGGTGACAGTATGGGCCACATACAGACCTATGGAGTACCTGTGTCGGCTACAGGAAACACTCCTACTTCCAACATGGTGACAGTATGGGCCACATACAGACCTATGGAGTACCTGTGTCGGCTACAGGAAACACTCCTACTTCCAACATGGTGACAGTATGGGCCACATACAGACCTATGGAGTACCTGTGTCGGCTACAGGAAACACTCCTACTTCCAACATGGTGACAGTATGGGCCACATACAGACCTATGGAGTACCTGTGTCGGCTACAGGAAACACTCCTACTTCCAACATGGTGACAGTATGGGCCACATACAGACCTATGGAGTACCTGTGTCGGCTACAGGAAACACTCCTACTTCCAACATGGTGACAGTATGGGTCACATACAGACCTATGGAGTACCTGTGTCGGCTACAGGAAACACTCCTACTTCCAACATGGTGACAGTATGGGTCACATACAGACCTATGGAGTACCTGTGTCGGCTACAGGAAACACTCCTACTTCCAACATGGTGACAGTATGGGTCACATACAGACCTATGGAGTACCTGTGTCGGCTACAGGAAACACTCCTACTTCCAACATGGTGACAGTATGGGTCACATACAGACCTATGGAGTACCTGTGTCGGCTACAGGAAACACTCCTACTTCCAACATGGTGACAGTATGGGTCACATACAGACCTATGGAGTACCTGTGTCGGCTACAGGAAACACTCCTACTTCCAACATGGTGACAGTATGGGCCACATACAGACCTATGGTGTGCCTGTGTCGGCTACAGGAAACACTCCTACTTCCAACATGGTGACAGTATGGGCCACATACAGACCTATGGAGTACCTGTGTCGGCTACAGGAAACACTCCTACTTCCAACATGGTGACAGTATGGGCCACATACAGACCTATGGTGTGCCTGTGTCGGCTACAGGAAACACTCCTACTTCCAACATGGTGACAGTATGGGCCACATACAGACCTATGGAGTACCTGTGTCGGCTACAGGAAACACTCCTACTTCCAACATGGTGACAGTATGGGCCACATACAGACCTATGGAGTACCTGTGTCGGCTACAGGAAACACTCCTACTTCCAACATGGTGACAGTATGGGCCACATACAGACCTATGGTGTGCCTGTGTCGGCTACAGGAAACACTCCTACTTCCAACATGGTGACAGTATGGGCCACATACAGACCTATGGAGTGCCTGTGTCGGCTACAGGAAACACTCCTACTTCCAACATGGTGACAGTATGGGCCACATACAGACCTATGGAGTACCTGTGTCGGCTACAGGAAACACTCCTACTTCCAACATGGTGACAGTATGGGCCACATACAGACCTATGGTGTGCCTGTGTCGGCTACAGGAAACACTCCTACTTCCAACATGGTGACAGTATGGGTCACATACAGACCTATGGTGTGCCTGTGTCGGCTACAGGAAACACTCCTACTTCCAACATGGTGACAGTATGGGCCACATACAGACCTATGGTGTGCCTGTGTCGGCTACAGGAAACACTCCTACTTCCAACATGGTGACAGTATGGGCCACATACAGACCTATGGAGTGCCTGTGTCGGCTACAGGAAACACTCCTACTTCCAACATGGTGACAGTATGGGCCACATACAGACCTATGGAGTGCCTGTGTCGGCTACAGGAAACACTCCTACTTCCAACATGGTGACAGTATGGGCCACATACAGACCTATGGAGTACCTGTGTCGGCTACAGGAAACACTCCTACTTCCAACATGGTGACAGTATGGGCCACATACAGACCTATGGAGTACCTGTGTCGGTTACAGGAAACACTCCTACTTCCAACATGGTGACAGTATGGGCCACATACAGACCTATGGAGTACCTGTGTCGGCTACAGGAAACACTCCTACTTCCAACATGGTGACAGTATGGGCCACATACAGACCTATGGAGTACCTGTGTCGGCTACAGGAAACACTCCTACTTCCAACATGGTGACAGTATGGGCCACATACAGACCTATGGAGTGCCTGTGTCGGCTACAGGAAACACTCCTACTTCCAACATGGTGACAGTATGGGTCACATACAGACCTATGGAGTACCTGTGTCGGCTACAGGAAACACTCCTACTTCCAACATGGTGACAGTATGGGCCACATACAGACCTATGGAGTACCTGTGTCGGCTACAGGAAACACTCCTACTTCCAACATGGTGACAGTATGGGTCACATACAGACCTATGGAGTACCTGTGTCGGCTACAGGAAACACTCCTACTTCCAACATGGTGACAGTATGGGTCACATACAGACCTATGGAGTACCTGTGTCGGCTACAGGAAACACTCCTACTTCCAACATGGTGACAGTATGGGTCACATACAGACCTATGGAGTACCTGTGTCGGCTACAGGAAACACTCCTACTTCCAACATGGTGACAGTATGGGCCACATACAGACCTATGGTGTGCCTGTGTCGGCTACAGGAAACACTCCTACTTCCAACATGGTGACAGTATGGGCCACATACAGACCTATGGAGTACCTGTGTCGGCTACAGGAAACACTCCTACTTCCAACATGGTGACAGTATGGGCCACATACAGACCTATGGAGTACCTGTGTCGGCTACAGGAAACACTCCTACTTCCAACATGGTGACAGTATGGGCCACATACAGACCTATGGTGTGCCTGTGTCGGCTACAGGAAACACTCCTACTTCCAACATGGTGACAGTATGGGCCACATACAGACCTATGGAGTACCTGCGATGGCTACAGGAAACACTCCTACTTCCAACATGGTGACAGTATGGGCCACATACAGACCTATGGAGTACCTGTGTCGGCTACAGGAAACACTCCTACTTCCAACATGGTGACAGTATGGGTCACATACAGACCTATGGAGTACCTGCGATGGCTATAGGAAACACTCCTACTTCCAACATGGTGACAGTATGGGCCACATACAGACCTATGGAGTACCTGTGTCGGCTACAGGAAACACTCCTACTTCCAACATGGTGACAGTATGGGTCACATACAGACCTATGGAGTACCTGTGTCGGCTACAGGAAACACTCCTACTTCCAACATGGTGACAGTATGGGCCACATACAGACCTATGGAGTACCTGTGTCGGCTACAGGAAACACTCCTACTTCCAACATGGTGACAGTATGGGCCACATACAGACCTATGGAGTACCTGCGACGGCTATAGGAAACACTCCTACTTCCAACATGGTGACAGTATGGGCCACATACAGACCTATGGAGTACCTGTGTCGGCTACAGGAAACACTCCTACTTCCAACATGGTGACAGTATGGGCCACATACAGACCTATGGAGTACCTGCGATGGCTATAGGAAACACTCCTACTTCCAACATGGTGACAGTATGGGCCACATACAGACCTATGGAGTACCTGTGTCGGCTACAGGAAACACTC